>NC_133531.1:60915546-60992446 GCF_048544455.1 Silene latifolia | reverse complement strand
CTTAGGATTTATACCCAAAGCTTACTCTTAATTAAAATTAATATTATAAGAACTAGTACAATATTAATCTTGTGAAAAATGACCCAAAATAATTTGGTATTTTGTCTCTCTAAAACCGGTTAGAGGAGAAGAGGAAGGAAGTAATTTTATCTTTCTAAAATCTTATATTTTTGATGAGTGAATGAATAATTATTTTTCTACACTAATGCATGTAGTGTATATGAAAAATATAAGGCAAAACCTTTTGTTTTTCCCTTGTGAAAAACCGGGCAAGGAAGAGGAGGGAAGGAAAAATTGAGCCAATGCATGCACTAGTTTGCCTTCACAATGCAAACTAGGGTTGCATGGCTAGGCTATCAAAGAATGATTATGTCTTCCACTAATTAAAATCAACATATAATTAGCTCAATCCTCTCCTAAATTTCGGTCCATATGGATAATATGGAATCCATATTATTTTTGTCAATTGTCAAAAATGTCACATGTCATATGTAGCATAAATTTGTTGTGTATTTTTAACATATTAAAAATCAACGTATTATTAAAAATACGTCACATACAAAAATTGACTTAGTAATTTCATAATTACTTGTACCAAAATATTTTACCAATTTATAAATCGTATTTATAATAATTCATTCAAATTCAATTGTTACCTTAAACAATTATTTCATCCGAGTAATGATACAATTCGATTACTCAGACCGTATCTCATTTAATCACATTTCAATATGATACGTAAATTTTACTTCCAAAATCGTCCGTCAATTTTCAAGTAATTTAATTAACTCGTAACGTTATACGATTAATTAAATGATCAATTAAGAGTGTTGCCCTATAGGTATGACCTAGGGGTCAATCGATCACCACCGTCAGACGACATTAATGTCAAACTCTAGTCACCAATCATTACCGATATATGTTGACCATTGTGACAAGAAAATACTTCCCAATTGTATTCTTTAAAACGAGACTTAAACATGTGATCATCATGATCAACAGTGGTGATCGCATTATTGTCGGAGGACACATATTCCAACAATCTCCCACTTGTCCTCGACAAGTGTGCGTCACCAATTCTCTTGTCCTATTACTATCTCCCACTCAATGCAAGGTGTCTTTCAGGTCGTACTTGCAAGTGATCATATCGAGAGTGGTTTCCTCGATCTGGAGAATAACTGATTGACCGGATTTATCCACCATGGATACAATCCGAGCGTGGCCACGCATTTCCAGTTCATTACTCCTCGAGTGGCCCTGAGATATTGTTATAACCCTGACTAGGGGTGGACAATTCCTATTGCACTCATTCCCTTCGACTAGCCACAACCATCATAACCCAAAATATGCCCATTTGACCCCATTTACGAAGGTCGTAGTAACACAAATCAAAGTTAATCTGAAACTGTGCCATCTTAGGTGAACAGTCTTTAGTCAAAAGAATCGACTCATTCGAATACTATAGTAGCTCTCGCCACGACCAGGCTATATAAATTTGCCAGAACTCTATAAGCGGTCATTAGGCCCGACAAAAAGTTCCTAACAGTCTGCCTATGTGATCGAATAGTCATCTCACATGACTCTATGGCACTTGAACTTGCCATCAATCGCATCACACTCTAGTCACTTCGAGACGTCACCTCATACAAGTAACTATGGGCAAATACAATGTTAATCCATGTTCACTTTAACGGGGTTCAATTGTCTCCACAACCCGTTTGGATACAACAATGTACAAGGTGAGTTAATAATAACTCAAACGACAAATGTCGACATCACACTCGGGTAGTCAATATCACATTACAACCTTGTGATGTATATCGTAAGTGTAAACACTTATTGATTGCAATGGAAGTTTAACATGCCATGTGTCCATGTGTTCAAACTTCTTATAATCGCATTTTCCTTTACATTCATGTTCTCTCTCATAGCATGAACTTTACCAAGTACGCATCAAGGTTCCCGACCTTGGTTTCGGTTCTTTAACTTGAAAGAACTTCCTTATCGATTATCACATAACGAACGAATTTGTGATGAATGATATAACTTGTACTGATCAAGTACTCCATCTACACACAATGCACTAGGTATATGTTCTGTAGAGTCTTGCAACAATTTGCCAAGACGATTGGCCTAGCACTTCTCACAAGTCCTAGCATAGTTAGGAAAGATTAGTTTTGAGTGACTTCTTATTCAACTAAGTATCTTTCCAAAACTTATTATTTCTCTTTCTAAGCTTGAAAGATTTAGGATTCTCATAAATCCTTTCATGTGAATGAATTTTCTATAATATGTGCAACCTCTTGACACACAATAGAGCATTCCGTCTGACACCGAAATCGCTCATCGGATTCTACTCGAGAATTCATGACATTTCTATTGTGGCTTACCAATCAATCATCATGCTCTTATGCATATGATTCATAATTGGACATGTACATGATTATTCTAATGGCGGAAACATTAGTTACTAATAATCATGAGATCAACCGTTCATAGGTTCAATGAACGACCATGACTGATAATGGCAATTCCATTTTCATCTATATGAATAACCTATGTGAATGTTGATAATATGATGTGTATCTCTTAATACTAATCCAACATCCCTTGATGTAATTGGATTCATCATAGTCCATTTTCATCCAGAATTGAAAACTCAAATGCTTCTTTATGAAAGAAGGTGTTAGCTCGTCATTCTTCAATGAGTGATGAGTTGTAAACATTCGAAGGATGATAACTCCCACTAAATTCCATGTCTTCACATGACAATTTCCTAACTCCCACTCAATTTCACACATTTCGAAATTGACTTCTCAATCGAAACTTATTCAAGAATCGAAATATAAATTGCATTGCCAAGTTATTAAGATAAAACCATATATGTTCCCATCATATCCTTTCAAAATACCTATTTTGAAGTGGTCTCATCTTAACCTTACGGAAAGAGATTTTAAATCTCCAAGACACTCATGTCATAATGATGTGTAGCAATGTCATTATTCAAATATAAATAATATCTAGAACACGTCCTTCGAAAATACCCTTTTGGAAGGAGGTTTAACCATTTCATAATGAGGTTAAGCAATGACATTTGCGTGGTTAAAACTTGGCCATTGAAGATATCGGTATATCAATCTTTGCAATTTGATCATAACTAGTATGTTACTATGATTCATTTAGGCTCTTAAATAAATCTCAAGGTTGAAACTATTGGTCAAAATTTATCATATAGAACTTAGTCAAAAAACTTGTTAAGACTTTACATTAGTCATTTTTCTTCCAAAACTTTCTTTTGGTCTCCTCGTGTAGTTATCATAAGAATATGTTCTTTCGATTACTTCACTTGGTCTCTTTTGTCATATAGAACTTACGAGACCATAGATCTCATCTATTCGGTATACTATGTAAATAGATATACCCTCATTCAAATCATTCTCTCTTGCGTAGATCTTCATTTACACAAGTACACAGTTTTATCTTGCCTTGTGTGTTGTGTCCTCATTTTTCTCCTACTCTATCTTTAGAATAAATACACTATAGATTCAAAGATAGCATATGAGACACAAATAATGATGTTGAAGTATAAGGAGAACTATCTCATAGATAGACTAATAGTTATAGATTTCATATGTGTACTTGGTGATTGACATTCCTTTAAGAGAGTTCATAGACTCAAAATCGCTTTATAAATGATCATACACAAGCCTTAAGCATGTGGACATATAATGAAACCCGTCATTATATTTGTCTATTAGATCAAGAATAATCTTATGTTTCTAAGAGCAAGCATTTAAGGATGAATTTTAGAACAAAAAGGATAAATGATAAAACGGGTGACTTGGGTTGCAAACCAAGTCACCATAATCCAAAATACAACTCATTATCCAAAATACCTTTCCATGTCGAACACGGAAACTTAAGGTTCTCAAATTCAAAACATAATTTAAAATAAGACAATGAAAAGCAAAGCTCCATGAAAGCTATCCCTAGCTTCTTGATGGTTTCTCATGCTTGCTTTTCCTTTCCCTTGTCTTTGCTTGGTGGAGGCCCTATTTACAATAAAAAGGGAGATACATTATCACAACTTTGTATCATAATACCGTAGTTGAATTAGAAACATAAAAGAAGGATAGTCATTTACCTACTGGAGTAATCTTTCCAGCCTTAATATCACCAAGGTATTTGGAACAATTTCTTTTCCAATGTCCCATACCATTACAATAATGGCATTTATCAAGAGGACCCTTCTTGATCTTTGAAGTGCTAGCTTCACAAGTCTTAGCTTTGGTGAATGTGGGAGCTTGCTTTTTACCCTTCCTCCCATTCTTCTTGAACTTCCCCTTACTTTTAGTGCTTATGTTAAGCACATCTTTTGGTGGGTTCACATTTAACCCCATGTCCCTCTCGACTTGCACAAGTAACTTGTTTAGCTCCTCAAGAGACACATCCTTGTCTTGCATGTTAAAATTCACCCGGAATTGAACATATGCTTTGACTTTGGACAAGGAGTGTAGAATCCTATCTACAATGAGTTCTTTGGGAATTTCAACCTTTTGAATTTTCAAGGTCTCGACAAGCTCCATGAGTTTGAACACATGAGGGCTAACCTTTTGGCCCGCTTTGAAGTCGAGATCAAAGAATGCCGCGGCCGCCTCATATTGGACGATCCGCGGAGTTTGTGAAAACACTGTCACAAGCTTGGAGTAAATCTCATTAGCATTGCCCATTTTAAAGGCTCTCCTTTGGAGGTCCGCCTCCATCGCAAATATCAAGACATTTTTCATTGCGGCGGACTCCTTATGGTAAGCCTCATATGCTTCCCTAGTGGCGGCGGTCGACCTAGTAGTAGGTTCGGGTGGAGAGGCCTCGGTAAGGTAACAAAGCTTGTCGTCACCTTGGGCGGCCAATTTGAGTTGGGCATCCCAATCGGAGAAATTTGACCCATTCTTTTCAAGTTTACATCGATCCATAAAGGATCGGAGCCATGATGAAATAGCGAGAGGTGTGGCGTTTGGAGTTGGTGTTGCCATTTGTTATGAGAAAAAGAAGTGGTCTACAAAACAAAATATAAGGAGTAAAACAAATGTCGTTTTAATAATAATACTCGTAAAAATGTATGATTTAAACAAGTTTATGCATTTTTCTAGTGACCTCTACCCAACTAGATAAATGATTCCAAGACCCAAATTCATATCAACTTAGGCACGGGGTAGCCGATAAAACCTTTATCAATATAACTTGGTGGATTAACCTTTTAATCGATTCTACTTTTAGAACTCTTGGTCGATAAAATTACTCTAATGTTTATCTATAGCCCAAAACACATCAACAAGGGCACGGGGTAGCCGATGAAACCCTTATCAATAACTTTTGTTGAGTTCAATCCAAATTTCGAATAAATGTGTCCATTATCCAAACTCACATTAACTTAGGCACGGGGTAGCCGATGAAACCCTCATCAACATGAATTCAATGGATTAGACATTTATCACCCACTTCCCCTACGTAACAAGGTTTGTACCCCGGGGTAGCCGAGTGCACTCCCTCGCGAAATAGGTTTTCATGGTTTCTACTATTTGGTAAGGCTATGTCTCAATTGATTGTTTTAGCGAGAGGTCATGCCAATTTATTATCTATCACGTTTTAAGTGAACTAAAGCGGTGAACTACGATAATTTTAATTGACACGGTCGATAAACTCGATAAAATAAGGATGCATGTTTTAGTTATGGCGATTTAGCGATGCATGTGACATAAAATAAAATGCAAGCATAAAAATAAATAAATCCTAGTATGGCCTTTCCTAAAATAGAAAAACTATTTAACTATTACATATTCAGAAACCAACTCCATTGGTCCCTTGAACTTCGGTTGTGGCACGCATCTCGAGGTAACACCGTCTTTATGTATCGTCATCTTGAAGAAATCCGTCTTTGGGAACTCCGGAATGAATAAAATTACATAATAAATTAAATAATTTCCTATTATACATTTGTAACTAAAATAGAATAAATCTATTAAATTACAAAACGGTGATACGAGATCACAATAAAAATTACAACCGAATCGATATTCCCATACATTTCGGGAAATACCAATTAAAATCTAAGGCCATACTAAGTAAAATTACATAATTCAAAAATTACATAAATTAAAATTATGACAATCATAAAGAAAATGCAGCATTATAATATGAATGAACATGCCCAATTTTATGCTAAATCGCCTTTAATTAGCCAATATCGTATATTACCTCGGTTTTACGATTTGCGTGATTTCAACATTTTATAATCACAAAAATTACATAAATTCATATTTATGCATAAGTTAATTACCCTAACCTCTTAGGACTCAAAATTTAGTCTTCACTAATAATTTGACCATAATTAACTCATATTTTATAAAATTGTTCATTAATGGACTAAAAATTACAAAAATAAGCTATAAACTTCAAATAAATCACAAAATTTCAAATAAATCCAAAATTTGAAATTTAAACTCATGAACATTCTGGAAAAATACCATGACACTCATAATGTTCAAAAACTTAAGTTAAAAATTTCGAAATTTTCCGGAAAAACAATGTTGCGGTTTATCGATTTTAACTAAAATAATCATAAAAACATGAGAAAAATTATATTCATTAACTTTTCAATTTTAGATCTGAAAAATATAATGAAATGCAACATTGGACGTTTTTCTTTAGTCATAGATTATGTTTTATTAATTTTTCACTAATAATGTCACTATTTATGCTATTTTTCTTCAAAAATCCATAAATCATGCAAAAAGATTTCACTATAGCCCATTATTTTACACACATCTTGTAAAATTGCATGTGACAACATATTAAATTTCTATGACCAGATTCGAAATTTAACTCATATTAACCTATTTTTCACCTAAATCCGAATTTAATAATGAAAAATCCATTTTTCGAGCATAACAAGTCAAAAAATTATGAAAATTTACAGGTTATCTCAAAATAATATATGTGACAACGTATCCAAAAATCACAGGAAATTTCGAAGTATAGCTAATTTTAGACCGAAAATGACATTTTTACTCATAAAATCACATTTAAATGCCATTATTGTATAATATGAACAATAAAAATCCGTAAATTTAACCAAAATATCCTAATACATTTTAGGACAAGAAATTTTAACATGCATGAATTAATTTCGTGATATATCAAAATAACACAAAATTTACAAGTTTTATATGTTAATCTTTATAACTCGGAAAAACTTTTAACCGATTTGCATGCAAACAACCGTGGCTCTTGATACCGATTGAAGGAAAAGTAGATCTATATACTTACATATTCATATATATTTTTATGTAATTTGTCATAAAATTAACTAATGATCTTATGCATGCAAACATTAAAACAAAATAAGGAAGAAACATTATTCTTACATTGGATGTTTCGGTTTTATGGGCACAAGAGAGATCACCTTTCTCTCTTGTTCTTGTGCTTTCCTTTAATGTAAGAACTAAGATCCAAGTGTAGGATCTCTCCTTAGGATTTATACCCAAAGCTTACTCTTAATTAAAATTAATATTATAAGAACTAGTACAATATTAATCTTGTGAAAAATGACCCAAAATAATTTGGTATTTTGTCTCTCTAAAACCGGTTAGAGGAGAAGAGGAAGGAAGTAATTTTATCTTTCTAAAATCTTATATTTTTGATGAGTGAATGAATAATTATTTTTCTACACTAATGAATGTAGTGTATTTGAAAAATATAAGGCAAAAACCTTTTGTTTTTCCCTTGTGAAAAACCGGGCAAGGAAGAGGAGGGAAGGAAAAATTGAGCCAAAGCATGCACTAGTTTGCCTTCACAATGCAAACTAGGGTTGCATGGCTAGGCTATCAAAGAATGATTATGTCTTCCACTAATTAAAATCAACATATAATTAGCTCAATCCTCTCCTAAATTTCGGTCCATATGGATAATATAGAATCCATATTACTTTTGTCAATTGTCAAAAATGTCACATGTCATATGTAGCATAAATTTGTTGTGTATTTTTAACATATTAAAAATCAACGTATTATTAAAAATACGTCACATACAAAAATTGACTTACTAATTTCATAATTACTTGTACCAAAATATTTTACCAATTTATAAAGCGTATTTATAATAATTCATTCAAATTCAATTGTTACCTTAAACAATTATTTCATCCGAGTAATGATACAATTCGATTACTCAGACCGTATCTCATTTAATCACATTTCAATATGATACGTAAATTTTACTTCCAAAATCGTCCGTCAATTTTCAAGTAATTTAATTAACTCGTAACGTTATACGATTAATTAAATGATCAATTAAGAGTGTTGCCCTATAGGTATGACCTAGGGTGTCAACTGATCACCACCGTCGTACGACAGTAATGTCAAACTCTAGTCAGCCAATCATTACCGATATATGTTGACCAGTTGACGTAAAAATACTTCCCAATTGTATTCTTTAAAACGAGACTTAAACATGTGATCATCATGATCAACAGTCGTGATCGCATTATTATCGAGGACACATATTCCAACAGATATTGGGAATGAAGCTAGCTCTGGAGTTAGGGGTTAGACACCTGCTCATATCCAGCGACTCTCTGTTAATAGTCAACCACGTGAATGATGAGTTTATAGCCAGAGATTCGAAGATGATAGCATACCTAAAAGTAGCAAAGGAATTAAAACAAAAATTCGAAACTTGCAAGCTTAAACAGTCCCCGAGAGATCGAACGTGGAAGCGGATGCCCTAGCAACCCCGGGTGCAACATTCAAACCAACGAGTCGTCCGGATTCCAATAGCACATATCTGGAACCCTCTATCCAGAAGGCAGACGGAATAGACAGGGGTGAACGGGAGGATCCACAAAGCGAAAAGGAAATCCAAGCAGTTACAGAGGAAGGTGAGAGCTCTCGGTCAAATAGGCAGACGCCCGACCAGGAAGCCGATCCAGCAGACGACTGGCGCACACCTTACCTAGACTGGCTGCGCCATAACAAGCTACCAGATGATAAGAGGGAAGTAAGAGCTTTTAGAATAACGGCCTCCAGATTCATACTTATTGATGATATATTATTCAGAAAATCGCTAGCAGGCCCCTACCTACGGTGCCTGGACAAGGAAGAAGCACAAACTGTGTTACATGCTCTCCACAGTGGCGAATGTGGAAACCATGCAAGGGGCAGGAGTCTGGCAAATAAAGCACTTAGACAGGGATATTATTGGCCTTCAATGAAAGCAGATGCAGCAGAGTATGCATGAAAATGTGATGCCTGCCAGCGCTCAGCGCCCATAATCCACCAGCCAGCAGAGCCTCTGCACCCTATCATCTCTTCTTGGCCATTCATGGCATGGGTCATGGACATAGTAGGCCCCCTACGACGGGCCACAGGAAACAGAACCTGGATGCTAGCAATGACAAATTACTTCTCCAAGTGGATAGAGGCAGAAGCATTCACGGAGGTAAAAGACAAACAAGTCATTTCATTCATAAAACAAAACATCGTTTGCAGATTTGGTATCCCATCAGAAATCATATGTGACAATGGCTCACAATTCATCTCCAACGATACCGAGGATACTTTGTGCTAGGTGGAATATCACCTTAAAAAGTCAAGACCTAGGACTCCAAAGTCCAAGGACAAGTCAATCCAACAATAAAATTATTATGGACAATCGAGAAGGAGGTTACGGGGAGTTAGGAGGAAAGTGGGCGGATGAGTTGCCACTAGTGTTATGGTCCCACGAACGACGCCAAAGATAGCAACAGTCAAACACCCTTCACTGGTGTTTGGCGCAAAAGCGGTCATTCTATCGAAGTTCTAGTTCCCACTCACGGTATGAAAATATGACAAGGGAACCGAACAATGCGAGAGATGACCGAAGCCTGGACACACCGACGAGCTGCGAGCAAGCGCAAAAATCCGTCTGGCTGCCTACAAACAGTCAGTGGCCAAGAGTTACAACAAGAATGTGAAAGTCAGGCTCCTGGAGGTAGGAGACCTGGTTCTCCGAGAGGTGTTTCAAAACACCAAAAATCGAAAAGCAGGCAAATTCGCCTACAAATGGGAAGGACCATACCAGGTAGAAAGAGTTGTTGGCCATGGCGCATACAGACTGATGACTATGGACGGTCAAATCATACAACACCCATGTAACATACTTCACCTGAAGAGATATTACTTTTAATAATAAGTAGACTCCAGCTTTCAGAATAATGTACTATGAGAAGCCAAATCATTTTTAAAGATAAAATAAAAAATTCGGTAGTAGGCATACTGCCAGTTTCACTCTTATTTCTGGTATCTTTAAGTTATTTTTTGAAACTTTAAACTGCTATTGGATGGTGTGGTCTGACAGCGTCCTGGGACCACAATTGCTCTGGTACCCCATGAGATGGCGACAGGTACTTCACATCATTTTAATAGATTTTCTTATTTTTAGGCTTCTCTAAGTACATCACTTTGAATTCTAGTATCTATGGTACTTTGAAAGGATGTATAGCAGGACTGTCAACTGCCAACGCGGGGTGACAAGGCACACGGCACTCCAACATGCCCAACCTGTTTTCTCCACAAGGAGCACCCTCACCAAAGTGATCATGGAACATACGAAAGGAGCCTGGTTGTACCTGAATACGCTTATCCGGCTACCCCCGATACCACCCCCTGGACGTAGCTCGCACTAATCGCAATTAAATCGGGCCCCGACATGCATGCAAAAACGAACATGGAACGTAGGGATATCTGCGCTACCAGAATCCTGCAGCGTCTCCATCTGGTCCTAGAATGACGATAAACTTGCCTCAATGACGCCCCTGCTGGCATAAAACGAGATGAACACACCTTGCGTCATGAATAAGTTTAAGTAGTCCAAAAACTGCGCCATACGCCTAAATCAGCCATCCGGCTGACACGGCAGCTAGCTTGGTCTGAGTCAGTCTTTTCAGACTGACCAGGCCGGTCTAAATCAGCCTCCAAGGTTGACACGGCCACTCCTCCTTACATTGCGGCATACGCCTAAATCGACCATCGGTGACACGGCTAGGCCGAGTCATAACGTTATCCTTTTCAGGGTGACATGACTCGCCTAAATCAGTCAAACAGACTGACACGGCATAAACGTCCTAAAAACAGGGAAGATAAACAACAAACACACGATATGTAAAATAAAACCTTGCCAAACTATGACAAGGGGCATTTCAAAATATGGCCAAAAATACGGCCCCAAGTTTAACCGCCACCCTGGCGGAGCAAACACAAGAACAAGTTTAAAACTTACAAAGCCTGCACCTCTGGGCCAGACTGGCAAAAAAGTTTATCAAAACATAAAAATTTAATTATCGGTCACATTAATGACCTCCACCTCTCTGCATTTCCTCCGCTGCGACCTCTCATTTCGTCTTGCCACTGAGCATCCTCGGCCGCCATAGCTCCCCTCGAGCTCCGTCGACATCCTGGGACATTCCAAAGATCACCTCCAAGACCGCTGCTCGGCCAACGCGCGGAGAATTCACCTCACCAACCTCGGGCATCAGCATACTCAGACCAGGTTGAGCGGGGTAGAGCATCTCCAGCTTCTTCTCCTCTTCCTCTATGGTCTGCTGGGTGGGAGCCTCCTCAAGGGCAGCACGCATCCCACTGATCTTTCCCCGCCAGGTAGCATATGCAATAACATTAGTGGCCAGGGAAATCAGCTCACCGATTTTCTCATCAGAGCGCTTGAGGGAGTCAGAGAAAGTGCTGCACACCGCCTAGGTTCGAGCCTATCAGCCCCCTCCTTCAACTTCTTCTTGGTGACAGTAAGCTCAGTCTTCAGCTCCACCACACGCTCCTTCAGATCAACCCGCTGCTGCGCCAGATCCGCAATAGTCTCCTTCACTCCCCGATTCTTGCACTTGGTAGCACGGCCGGTCGTCCGCACTATGTTGATCATCTTCCTATTGTAGAGTGCAGACTTAGGGTCTGGGGCAGAGCAAATCAAGAGTCAGCAAGGAAATCAGGAGGCAGAATCCGAGTAAACAGACAGACAGGCAGGTAGAAAGTGAGGGATATTTACCATGAAGGCGTTGTGCACATCGTTTTCAGCCATCTCCTCTGGGGTGAACTCCGAAAACGTTTCCTCAACAGGGGAAAGAGCAGCTGATCAATCTCCGGCCAGTATGGCACCTTGTCCACATTCCCAAAGCCTTCTGGGAAATGAGCAATGATGCCCCCACTAGACGAAGCACGAGGACTAGCAGGAGGAGTAGGCGGATGGCGAGATAACGGATTAACCTCCGGGGCACGCGTGCGACAGAATCGAAAACTGGGAGGAGTCTCGAAAAGAGGCGGCCAAGCACTCCTCTTGGAGGCGAGGCCACATCGTGGCGGCGTAAGGTCTCTTTCTTTTAGCACTTTGGAGGATGAGTTCCAATTGATCAACCTTTGAACCCGCAAGCACACATAGCCTCGGGCGACGAATGCTTAAACGTCGCGAGAGACATGCAAACGAAAGTGGTTACGAAACCTTACCGAAGACATACGTGGGCTGATTGAGGAGGATTGGAGGAAGAAGCAAGTGAGAAACCAGGAAGCGGTCCGTAACTTTCTCTCGGACTCAAAAATGCTTTGAACGACTTGCTGCAGTGGGATCTTGACGCCGATACGGGTGAGGTCACGGGGGCTGCACGAAGGCGATGAAGTAAGCTAGTAAGCGGCGAGATAAAACAAATCGAGGTAACGGAAGGCTACTTACTCGAAGTCGAACCCATTTCTCGAAAATATAATCGGCAGGAGGCTGGATGGAGTCCTTCCTCACGTAGAAGAAGTCCTCAAACCATTTCTCATCGCGAGATTTTGACACATGTTTGAAGGGAGCCTCTCCACGGCCCCGGAAAGAGAATTGACCCCTGCCCAGGGATCTGATGTTGTACATATGGGCCAGATCGCCCAGAGTGACAGATTTGCCAGTACTCTGGCCAGCGGCCAGAGAATAGAGAAGAACTCTCCATATGGCAGCGAAAATTTGTGCCATGGCGAAATTGTTGGTGAAGATAAAATCTTGGACGAGTTTAGGGAAAGGAAAACGGAGGCCATATTTAAATGGGTACAGATAGAAACAAACCCACCCCGGACGAAGGGCGTCAGCTTTCTGTCCCGGTTCAGGGATGGCGATATCCACCCCGTCACCAAGACCAAGCAGATTCTTAATCATGGGGATGTCGGCCGACGTTAAAGCTGAGTCACAGTCGTGGGGGTGCTTGAAAAGCCCCCGAGAAGGGAAGATGGGGTCGAGGTTACGATCAGAGGGTGTGGAGGATTGACGAGTTTTGCCCATGGTGGAGAGAGAAAATGAAGATTAAAAGGAGAAGAGAGGATGGATTACCTAGTGATGAAGACGGGGAGGGGAAACAGTGAAGCCGGTGAGGAGTGAAGAGGAAGGAAGATTGAGGGTTTAAGAGAGAAGAGTTTTTTGAAATAATTTGAAATGATTAATGAAAGTGGAAGAGGGACGTTGGAGTTATAAAGAGGAGAGAGGGAGTTGGGTGCGGAGAAAGAGGAGTAGGGCGGCTGGAAATGATGGGTTGCATGGGAAGGAGTAAAAAGACGGCGTAGGGTTTTTAGCATTTGGTTACGTAAATTCCTTGCTCGATACTTGAAAGCGTACTTCGCAAGAAATTTGGGGCAAACTGTTTGGGCTAAAAATAGCACAATAAAGAAGGCCCATTGGATAAGGTAAAGATTATGAAAGAAGAGGTAAGGAGGAAGGGAGCCCGCGGTCAGGAAAAGGGGAGATGGACTTGAGAAGGATCAAGAGCCCGTCATAGAAGGTGCCCGCGTTAAGGAAAAGGTGTTAGGGAGAAGTCAGGGAGAAGTTAGGGAGAAGTTAGGGAGATTGGGGAGAATTGGTAAAAGAGTTCGGGTTTGGAAAGAAGTCCTTATGGAAATAATATTCCCTTTCCATATTCGAGGTAGGACATGTCTAGGGTTCTTACCCTATAAATAGCCAAGGAAGCAAATCAAAGAAGACAACTTATTCAACACATCCGCATTCATTCATACAATAATAATCAAGATCATATCTCGGCAAATAATATACGCTCATTCTGGATCTTGCAGGCCTGACGCCTAGGGCAAGGAGGATTAGCTTCGTGCCATAATTGTAATCATCCTCCAATTCATATAGTGCAATACTTGGCAGGGTACCGTCCCTCCCGCGGTTGTTCCCACATCGGGTTTTCCGCGTCACCAAAATCTTACGTGTCAATTTACATTACGCACTTTATTTTCCTATTTACTTATTGACATACGAATCATTATACAATCGACCAACGAATATAGACTACATTGACCCTAATTAATCGATTTGGGTAAAAATACCTAAACAACTACTTTAATTTTTTCTCTTTTTTTACTACATGTTATTGTGCTGTTATTCTGGTGTTATTGTGATGTTACTCCGGTGTCACTTTGATTTTTTTTTACTACTTTGATTTGTTTTATCTTTATTTACCACATGTTATTGTGATGTTATTCTGGTGTTATTGTTTACGTAACCTATTTTCAGTGTTATTCTTTTTTGTCTTTTGTCTTTTTTTCTTTTTCCTTTTTTTGTTACACGTGTTATTCCAATTTTTATTTTTATAATACAGTTAGTAATACGGAATTGAAAAAAAGGGGATGTTTAACCTAGAGAGAAGAACTGAAAGTCATCTTCTTTAGGCAATCTGATTGTGATACTATGGCAATTGATTCATCTAATTCCAATCTTAATAAACATCTTGGTACACAAAAAGTCTACTATATCAGAAACTATTAGATCTGAAAAGAATAAGATAATACAAGGTCCAAATGTTGATGAAGGGCAAAAATTTAAAAACGTCCATGAAGTTACAGGGATTCCTCCTTTGCCTCTGCCGGAAACTGATGGTTGGGTAGAGGATGTAGATGAGGAGACTGAATTTGAATCTGAGATGGAGGCTAATCAGGAAGGGGCTTGGTTTCAAAGGCATGGGAAAAAGATAGTGCAGATGATAGATGAAGATACGCCTGAGTTGCTGCAACTTACTGATGACGATGTCTAGGGAGAACTTGATTATTGGAAACAGGCTTTATATGTCTTTGTCATTGGTGCTAATCCTCCATGGCAAGTGCTAGAAGGCTTCCGGAAAAGAATTTTGACTAGGTTTTCTATAGACAAAATATCATTATTACCAAATGGAGTTTTCCTGGCTAGATTTGCTACGGATGAGATGAAACAGGCAGTACTAGGTAGTGGTCATTTTCTATTTGATAACAAACCATTGATCCTGAAACCTTGGAAGGCTGATATTGAACTTACTAAAGATGAAGTTAAAAGTGTACCAGCTTGGATACGACTCCATAAGTTGCCTCTGAAATTTTGGGGCAAGAGCTTAACAAAGATATCCTACCTGGTGGGCTTCTACATCAAGAGTGTGATACTGCAACAGAACAAAAAACAAGATTAGGGTTTGCTCGAGTTATGGTGGACTTGAAACTTGGACAAAAATTCCCTAATAGAATAAATTTTCTTGATGAGAAACATCAGTTAATTGAAATACAAATGGAATACGAATGGAAGCCTAGTATTTGTAGCAAATACAAATTCATAGGACATGAAAAAGAGACTTGTAGGAAAGGGAGACCAATTCGTAGACCTGGAGTAGAAAAGAAAGTCCAGAAATAGGTTTGGCAACCAGTTAAGAAAAAGCAGATACCTAAGCCAGTGGTAATTTCTAATTGTACTCCTGATACAAGCAAAAAACCAAAAGGGAGTCCTCATAATTTTATGGGAAATGGCAGTGCAATGTATATAGAAGACATAAGTCCTGTTCTGATCATGGATACAGACATGACTCCTAATGTTAAGGCAGCCACTATGGATGACTCTTTATCCCCTGTCAAGCAGCTTAGGGCAACTAGACAGGGGATGGTCAATATCAGCAGGATAAATCAACATTCTCCAACCTTTATGGAGGTCTTGAGTGGTCCCAATTCTATCAAGCAAGGCATTGGAATAACTGGTATTGATCCCCTCAATCTAAATCCATGATAAATTTTGGTTTTTGGAATGTACAGGGCATGAATAGGGCGGAGAAGCAAAATATTGTAAATAAGTTTCTTCTGGCTAATTGTAGATACCTCATTTCTGCACCTCTCGCAAACCACCCGGTGATGATTGGGCCGCATGTTTGCTACACGGAACGATTTATGACAGTTCATAAGTTTATCGTCAAGTGATTGCTCAAATATTAACGTCTACCTCTTAGTTCTCATCTACGTGCCGATACGGTCGTTTTGACAGCAATTAGAGTACATTTGGAGTCCGGGCCTAAAACCGTCTTCATTTTCTGATAACCGTTAAATTAATAGCGAGCTCATTCCCATATCGCCAAGCTTTACTGCAAGCTTTGGCCAAACTAAATGTAGCACATAACTCGACACCTGAAGATGTAGTCAACTTGGTCTTCCAAGAGTCACCAAAGCTAAGTAATCCTATTACTTTCTCAGACGAAGATTTGCCACCTTTTGGCGCTAGTCACAATTTAGCTCTTTACATCACTGTAATCTGTCTAAAGAAGAACGTGCCAATGACCTTGGTAGATGATGGCTCCGCGGTCAACGTCATACCCCTCAAAACGGCATACAAATTAGGCATGAAAGAGTCGGACTGGACCCCTACCAATCAAGGTGTGCGTGCATATGATGGTACACGACGAAAGGTGGTAGGACTTGTTAACCTAACCATAGCCACATGGCCAATTGAGCGAAAGGTTAATTTCCAAATAGTGGACATCGAAGCTTCCTTCAACATACTTCTAGGAAGACCTTGGATTCACGCTTCCAAAGCGGTAACATCTACTCTCCATCAAAAGATCAAGATACCACTTAATGGCAAAGTGGTGACGATCACTTCGTCGCCCATCAGGGCAATAATCGAAAAGCAGTCAAACAATCAAGTCCTTGCAGATCCCGTATACGAACTTGGGGGCTTCCAAAGCATAAGTGTCATAGAAAGCGAATTGGCACCCTTATACTATGATCCCTGCTCCAACTTGGTGGTCAACCACATGCTCAAAACCCAGGGATACTTCCCCGGAATGCCTTTGAACCCTACCCGAGGAAACACCTTCGCACCATATAAGGAAGGCAACTCAAAGAGGATACCACTTAGACTAGGGTACAAACCCACTAAAGAAGAGGTTCTCGAAATGCTTGCTCAAGTCCAAAATCGTAAGCATGTAGGAGTCCAAATGCGACCCTATTTCCCTACACTAAATGGGTACTTTGTTGAAGAAGGAAGTCTAGAACTCTTTCACGGATTTCCCGAGCCTTGGCATTATCTCGAGAGGAAGCTAGCCGGAATCGAGATCTTTCACGATTGCTACTTCATCCCTCCAAAAACGGTTCCTACCGTCAAAACCCGTCAAGCACCTTGCTTAGACGAACAAGCTGTTAGCCTATTGTTTGGAGAAGATCGATTTGTTAGGGCCGCGCAGGATGAGATCATTACCATGATACTTCAAGACGATCGTTTCAACCCCACCGCATTAATCACAGAAACCAACGCAAGTCAGCAGAAAGGATGGAGAAAATCAATCAAGTGGACCAACAATCAAGGAATACTCTTCAAGCTCACCACTGGAGAAGGAGATATGTTCAAAGGAGAACCAGAAGATGATGAGTTCGAGTCGGAGTCAGAGTCAGCGTCGGAGTCTAGAGAAGTCATTAGAGAGTCTCCTCCTGTCGTCATCCCCACTCCCTTTGTTTCTCCTAGCTTAGCCTCGAGTAGTCACAGTAGTTCGGGAAATGTCCCAACGACTGTCCCTTTGCCGCCACTGACCATGGATCAGTTGGCTTCTTTGTTTCAACTTTACTCAAATTTTAATATGAATAAATCAGGTTCTACTTACTCTTTGTGTTATCTTGAGTGCAATTCTGTTTACGATGATACTGAGGATGACCAAGACCCAGACTCAATCGAAATACCTCCCTACGTAGCCAAAGAAATACTACAGGAAGGGGAAGGGGGACCAGTAATAGAGGACACCGAACCCATCAATGTAGGAACCGAACTAGAACCCCAAGAACTTAGGATAAGGACTACCTTGAGCTCTACCGAAAGGGCCGATTTCATAGACCTCCTAAACGAGTTCAAAGATGTTTTCGCTTGGTCCTACAAAGACATTCCAGGGATCGACAGGGATATCACCGAACATAGAATCCCGATTAAGCCAGGTTCCAAACCTGTAAAACAGAAGCTTCGACGAATGAGGACAGAATGGGCTCTCAAGATTAAGGAAGAAGTTGACAAGCAATTCAAAGCCGGGTTCATCAAAGTTTCAGAGTATTCTGACTGGGTAGCCAACATAGTACCCGTACCCAAAAAGGATGGGAGAATCCGCGTTTGTGTTGACTTTAGGGACTTAAACAAAGCAAGTCTTAAAGATGACTTCCCTCTACAACACATCGATATATTGGTAGACAATACTGCAGACCACGCATTACTATCCTTCATGGATGGGTATGCGGGTTATAATCAAATTAAGATGGCCATAGAAGACATGCATAAGACCGCCTTTGTCACTCAATGAGGAACCTATTGCTACACGGTCATGCCATTTGGATTGATCAACGCCGGAGCTACATATCAACGCACCGCAACTACACTCTTACATGACATGATGCACAAAGAAGTTGAGGTATACGTTGATGACATGATTGTCAAATCCAAGGATAGAGAAGGGCATATTGCGAACCTTCGCAAATTTTTCAGAAGGCTACGAAAGTACAACATGATGCTCAATCCTCAGAAGTGCACATTCGGAGTAACATCTGGCAAACTCCTGGGATACGTCGTTAGCCAACGAGGTATAGAAATAGACCCTTCCAAGATCAAGGCTCTGATCGAAATGCCACAACCCCAAACAGAAAAAGAAGTCAGAGGATTCTTGGGAAAAGTGCAGTATATAAGTCGATTCATATCGAAACTCACCATGATTTGTGAGCCTATCTTCAAGAAGCTCAAGAAAACGGATCACACCATGTGGGATGATGATTGTCAGAAGGCATTTGACCGAATCAATGAGATATTGGCTAAACCACCAGTGCTCATGCCACCTCAACGAGATCAACCTCTTGGTTTATATCTCACAGTAACCGAAATAGCCATGGGTGCCATGCTAGCTCAAATCGTAGGAAGTGAAGAAAGAGCTATCTACTACCTTAGTAAGAAGTTCTTGGAGTACGAGTGCAAATACTCACAACTCGAAAAGACATGCCTCGCCCTTGTGTGGGCAACGAAGAAGCTACGCCATTTCATGCTTAGCTACTCCGTCAAAATATACTCCAAAATGGATCCAGTCAAATACCTCTTCGAGAAACCCGTCCTCAATGGACGCCTAGCAAGATGGACTCTGATGCTCTCAGAATTTGACCTCAAATACGTGCCTCTGAAAGTAATAAAAGGGCGCACCGTTACCGAATTCTTCGTAGAAAATCCCATCAATGACGCACAAACGATAGATACTTGGTCATTTCCAGACGAGGATATACTCCAAACTGACGTAGACTCCTGGGACCTTTATTTTGATGGAGCATCAAACTTAAGAGGATTTGGAATAGGAGTGTTGCTCATTTCTCCTGAAGGCGAGCATACACCAATTGCTGTCAAACTCGACTTCGAGGTGACAAATAACGCTGCAGAATACGAAGCTTGTCTCATTGGACTACAAGCGGCAGTGAGCTTAGGCATTAAAAACCTCCGAGTGCATAGGAATTCATCCTTGATCATCAACCAAATTACGGGATCTTGGAAAATTCGAAGCGAAAGCCTAGAACCTTATCAAGCCAGAATAGACCAAGTTGCCCAATTCTTTGATCACGTGACGTATCTACACCTACCTCGGGAAGAAAATCAATTCGCAGACGCTCTTGCGAAACTTGAATCTTTGATTAATATGCCAGATCACATGGTTGAAATACCTTTGTGCATCGAATGACGGTCATAGCCGGCTTATGTACACCAAATCGCCAACGAAGAGGAAATCGCGCAGGAACCGTGGTTCCAAGCAATCCTGAATTTCAAGCTCAATGGTACCTATCCACCCGATATGGACAAGAGGAGACAACGTGCTATACGCCTACTAGCTTCCCAATACGTTCTCATGCAAGGAGAATTATATAAAAGAACACCTCTTGGTGTAATCCTGCGTTGCCTTGATTATTCACAGGCGTGGAAAGTGATGGAAGAGGTCCACGATGGAGAATGCGGTCCTCACATGAGTGGGCCCATGATGGCAAAGAAAATCACACGTTTGGGGTATTATTGGACCACAATGGAATCCGATTGCATCAAATACGTAAGACATTGCCACAATTGCCAAATCTTCGGGAATGTACAACATGTCCCTCCTTCATTACTCTATACAATGACATCTCCTTGGCCATTTTCTGCTTGGGGAATTGACATAATCAGGAAGATAACCCCAGCCGGAACAGGTGGTCACTTTTTCATCCTAGTGGCAATCGACTATTTCACCAAATGGGTAGAAGCAGCTTCATACACCAGTCTCACGGCTAAAAATATGGCAAAGTTCATACAAAACAACATCATCTGTCGATACGGTTGCCCACATGAGGTCATTAGTAATAATGGATCACATTTCCAAGCTGAGACTGAGCAATTGCTAGCCAAGTACAAGATTAGGCATCACTACTCTTCGCCCTATAGACCACAGACTAACGGCGCGGTAGAGGCGGCAAACAAGAATGTTGTCACGATTCTCAAGAAAATGATTGACAACTATCGAGATTGGCCAAGCAAGATACCCTTTGCTTTGTGGGGGTATCGTACATCTGTTAGGACGCCCACTGGGGCTACTCCTTTTTATTTGACCTACGGCATGGAAGCCGTACAACCAGTCGAGCTAGAGATACCATCCTTGCGTATCCTACTCGAAAGTAAAATCCCAGAAGCCGATTGGAAGAGGGATAGATATGAAGAACTCATCCTCCTGGATGAACGTAGGCTACGCGGCTTGCATAATGTCCAAACATATCAGGCACGTATCAAACGAGCTTTCAACAAAAGGGTTAGGCCAAGAAACATCAAGGAAGGAGACTTAGTATTTAAATCGGTTAGAGCTCTTCTACCTGTCGACCCGCGGGGAAAATTCAAACCTAATTGGTCCGGACCATTTCTAGTCAAATCCATACTTCCAGGGGGTACGGTTAGAATCACAGACCTAGATGGGAATGAGTTTTCAAACACAACAAATCTTGACCAACTAAAGCGGTACTATGCCTAAAATAGGAACAAAAACGCGCCTCGCGTAACCCCACGTGTCGCTCTTGTGGCACTAAATAAACGGCCCCTGGCCAAGCTGAAATAAGCTAATGTCACTATGCTCTTATATTTTGACAAATTTGTCATCCTCATGTCATCAAATAAACTAAATTTACACCTTCAGAGTAAGCAAAAAGCTCATGCTTATTTTCTAAATTCATTACAAGCTCTTGCTTAGAACAATTATTCTTTTACATTTACTCGAACTACGCGCAAGGGTTTGATTTCACTTTTTTAAGTGAATACGTAGGCAATCCTTCACAGGATACAACCCAGTATATTTAAAATGTAAATAGAAGGACATTTGCATTGCATTTGGAATTCGACAAGAATAATAAATAGAAAATCACAACGGTTTCATAACCATTTAACCTTTTTTATTTCATTCATTCCAATAATAATAGTACGCTACATAATAAAAATAGAATAGGTTAGGATTCTAAAAACCCCACCTTTTTTATTACAACAATAAATAATAATAATAACAAATAATAAATAAAGACTCGGGCTATTCCTCCATCTTCCCTTTGCCCTTGTCATTCTTGTCATATTTCTTGTCACGACCTCGAGCCGGACGCTCTTGCGCCACTTCAGACCTAATCACCAAAGGTCTTTCTCGAGGCCTAGATTTTCCATTCTTGCCAATCACCATCTCTACGACAGGAGAAGTCTTCGGTTTCTTCAAAGGATGAACGACTCGAAACCCGGCTTCTTCCTCTCCCTCAGTCAGATGCGTCTCTTTTTCTTTCTCTACCTTGCGCACCTTGTAGTCAACGGGCTCGCGCTTCCTCAATCTCTCGCGCTCTTCCGGAGTAGTATCTTTCCTCCATCGCAGATAAGAATCCGACACCCACAAGGCATTTGCAGAAGAGTTCAAGAACCACATATTTCTTTGAGCCCATTTAATGGCCCACTCCCTTCGGCTCTCTGTAGTAAGCACCACAACAATCTGCGGGACGGTATCAAGCTTCGGGATTGTCTGTTTTAGTCCCAACTGTCCCAACTGTCTCATCAACCTCTCCGGGAAAATGCACACCATGAACTCCAAACCAGGAATGCGCAAGGACCGAGTAGGATCCAAAGAAGATACTCCAGTAACAGATTTGAGATGCCACCATGGCACAATCCACCTAATCAAGGGACCATCATCGCTCTTCAGTTTATTCTCCCAATAATTGCAGACTCGGGTGAAATCCACCATGTAAAGCCTAGTCCTCATCGCAATTGAACGAGCATGATAGGAAGGAACATGAACTGGGGGCTCGATCAATCGGAGCCGTTCCATAAGCCAAACCTACCAAAAGCGGGTATTAGACATAAAAAAAAAAAATCGAGAAAAAACAAGAAAACGAGAAAAAAAAAACGAAAAAAAAGAGAAAAAACGAAAAAAAAAAAACAAAAAGAAAAGAAAGAAATGTCTTTTACCTGCAGAATGACGGGACTTCCCAAATACGGTAGGTCACGATTGGCTTTCCTATTATCCAAGCCCAACAGGATCTCTCCTAAGCATAAACAAGTCAAGTTCCCGCGCACTCCATTTGCTCAACAAGGCCCAGAAGACGGGGATCACCTCTCAAGTCTTCATCAACATGCCCTTGGAAGACATACACATGCAACAAGCAAAAACCAAATGCCCTCCGCCTAGCAACATAAGAAACGGTGGGGTCGGCCCTGTTAATAAATCGATCTATGAAGTCCAACATTCGCACTCCCTACGAAGTCACTAGATGGTCCACCTCAAGTCTAGTCAACCCAAGCAAGTCTCTAAATTTGCTCTTGTACCCTTGCGAAGTAGAAGGAATGGCAGGCAAGTGTTCAGGGTCCCACCCACCAATAGCGGCAATTTCTTCAGGAAATGGGCAAATATCGCCTCCAGGAAACGCAAAAACATGGTAATTCGGGTCCCAATAATCAAGACAGGCATCCAAGAACGGTTTTACAACCTTGATGAGTTTTAAACTCAACAATGATCAAAGATTATAGGCGCCCTTGTCATATTTCTCCATGTTCGAAAATTCATTGGTCCACTCCTTCAAGCGAATCTCTAAAGTATTCATGATGAAGAGTTTATTTTGAGAATTTTATGTAATAAGACGAAGAAGAGACGGAAGAATTGTGTGAATAAAAGCTTTATCGACGTTTCTATTTATACTAATTTCTGTTTCCTAAAATCTGCCAGAGCAGAAACACCTGGGAACAGGCGCAGCACATGCTGCGCCTCTTCAAAGGGACGCAGCTCATGCTGCGCCTCTTCCTCAGCTTAACTTCCGTGATTTTCCGCGTTGGATCTTTCCTAATTCCATGACGAATAATTTCCTATTCCTACGGGTTATTATTTTGGTTAATACGCAAAAATTACCATGTTTCAGGTTTCCTAACTCCGCGGGCACCCATTTCGAGGCGACATCGACATTTTCGCCATTTTACCACACTTGCACATTTTCATTTTCATTTTAGGAAATAATTTTTTATTTTCATTTTAGGAAATAAATTTCATAATTCATTTTAGGAAATAATTCTCATTTCGATTTACATTTATTTCATTCACGTCATTTCTTTTTTTAATCATGTCACTTCTAACTTATAGATTTCTATTTTTTTTCTTTTTTTAGGGGGTAACCCTCCCTACCGTCCGGTCATTTCCGGCAAAATTTTTGCAAATTTTTGCATTTTTTTGAGTCTTTCGTTTTGCGCTAATTAAGGCCATATGTATATACAAACGTACGTTTTGCGTGATTTCTTTTTTTCGGCGGCATGACGACGTAAACCGTCATCTACCAAACCTGTTCAAAGCTAACCTGCAGGTACAAGCAACGCAACCCAGCAGCAAAGGCACTCAGGCCATCTTATACACAACCAAAAAGGGAAATGTACAACAAACTGGGGGCTCGAGCCTCAAACAAAGTCCAGAATGTTCAAAATGAAGGTCCAAATGTACAAATGTGCAAAATACAGCCAACAAACAAACAAAAACTACACAAAACTACTGCTGGTCGCCCTCCAGCTCCGCAACCCTTACCGCAAGAGCAGCAATCTCGGCGTCTCGAACCTCGAGCTCCCTCAACAAGCGAGCCGTCTCCTCCCTCAACAAAATTGGCTCATATCAATCGTTTCAAGAAAAATCGGAAAATCAAAATTCAAAAATAGAAAAGGCACAAGGTTCATACCTGACGACCTCGACCGCCGATAAGTGCCTCGACGGCAGTAGCTCGCAGCTGGTTGGCCACCCTCCATAACGCCACGAACTGAGACGGCGCGACCTGCATTTTCAAAAAGAAGTTCTCAATAATTTAAACAAACTCAATCAAATGTGTTCTTACACAAAACGTTATGCAAAATTAGAGGTTAACCCTCCGAATCAGATGCTGCCAGTCGTCCAGGCCAGCATCCGTCACAACCACGTCAAAGTCACGCAACTCGGAGATCGTCGTCCTCCCGGTCGCGTTAGTGCACTCGAGGGTCTCGGAGTACCCTGGGGGCTCGATGCCCGCCGCCTCAACCTCCTCCAAAGTCAAATGTTTCTCATTAATCGATGATCTTTCATCATAGTTCTAAAAAAATCAAGTAAAGAAGAAAGGGCAAAAATGCTCACCACTACCGGCCAGTACGCCAACCTCCCGTAGAGGAACGCCGAGTAGTCCTCGCCAGGAAGAAGGAGGGCGTCACCACTAGCGCCAGCCAAGTCCGCCTCCTCTCGCCTCGAAGGCTCCCCGAACATCGTCCTAGAAGGATCGATGGGAACCGTCAACACGTCCCGAGAGCATTGACGAGCCAAGCGCTCGCCCAAGTACCACACAGGACCCATCGACGTCCTCAACAGCAGCCGGCTCGAGCTCCTAGGTCGAAGGACCTCAGCCACAAAGGGAGGCACGTCAGCGTACTCCGCCCAAGGCCTGGGCACCCACTGGGACAAGATAAACAAAGTAATCATTCTTATGATCAATTTAAAAGCAATATAGAAGCCAATGAATATGAGATGCTTACGCTGTCTAGCTGAAGAGCGTTCACGTCCCGCCGGTAGACACCGTGAGAAGAACGCTTGCTCTTCGTCCTGCACATCACCCAATCCCTCACCATGGGATAGGCCTTCTCCAGCGGCTCCATCCTCTTGGGCGCGAGGCCCGGGAAGTAGGACTACACCCACGCCTGCGAAGCAAGATAGTTAATGACGATCTTTCGTAACTTGGTAAGGAGAGGAATTGATTTTGATCTAAATGAAGGTTCATACCTCCAGCAGTAGTCCAGGTCCGACAGCGCCAGGAGAAGTCCCCTTCTCCATCAACTCCGGATGAACCATGGCCCTCATGAAGCGGATGAGGACCGCAAAACCAGCAGTGACCCAGTCCCAACGCCCTAGGGAGCTCGGGTTAGAAAGGAAGGGAAGAAGCTTCGTCGACAGCCTCTCGCCCTTATCTCCGAGTTAAATCGAAGACAGAAACTACCAGAGCCACAAACGGACCCTCTGCTCAACTGTACAGGGAGGAGGAGCCGTCTCCCTCCCGTCAATCGTCACCAGCGCCGTGATCTTTCCCGCAAAGTAGTCTCGAACGTAGGAGCTGAGCACCAAACCCGATCGTGATGTGACCCTCGGCGACAAGTTCCAGCCGATCAACCTCCTAGCCTCGGCCGAGTCCACCCTCATGGTAGTCTCCGGCCACTCCACAGCCTCAGACCCACACGGCAGACCAGAAATCATGCCGTAGTCCTCCAGAGTGACTCCCACCTCACCAAAAGGCATGTGAAACGTGGAAGTCGTATCCCAGAATCGGTCCAATAAAGCGCGGGCCAGGCTAAGGTTAGCCCGCAGCTTCCTCTTCGCGATACCCCTCCAGGCCTGCACCAAAGAACCGAATGCTCCGCTCTCGATCATGGCGCGCTCCTCCTCCGACAGCCGCTCGTAGCACTCCATCGCTAAAGTGTAGCCCGAGAACGACCTGATGTTCCCGGCCTCCTATTATGATTTGAAACAAAAGCTATCTTTAGTTTTGAATGAAAATTGAAAGAGATATGAACAAATGAATGAAAGAAGAGGGGTGATGAGTAGTGAATTCCTATTTACCAAGCTCTTCACCGTCCTGTAGGACAGGTGACCCTCTGCAGCCCACAGCAAGTGCCTACTCTCCCAGGTCTCAGCCCACGCAGGAGCTCCTCTCAGCTGACGACCTCCTCGTCCAACGTTGGCCCGTCTTGGGACCTCCTCCTTCTCACTAGCCTCCTCCTCATGGATCTCGTCCCCAGCAGCCATCACCGCAGCGGTGAAGGCCGGCTCTAAAGCCTCCTCAACAGTAGCAACGTCTATCTCCATGGGAGTCCTCCCAGAAGTAGAAGCCTCGTCACCTGCAACATTAAAGCAAATTTAGGCCGCGTCACGTGACGACAAGCCTTGGTTAAGGGATTTTCAAGCTTTTGGAAGCCCTGAAACCACTCTTTTCGCGCCATCTTTGGCCACATTCTCGCCAACCCGATCACTCATGTGGTAATTTGGTTCAAGTCCAGCCTAATTTGAAGCCTAGTCTCGGGTTCGAGTCGAAATTTCGGCAACATTTCGTTATAACGACGATTGTGCCCTAGAAAAGTGTCCTGAAAAAGCTGTCGCAAACCAAAATTCCGAGATGGTAGGAAGTTTACCCATCATCCAAGGATCCCAAATATCAAGTTTCATCGCAAATGGACAATCCTAAGGCTATTTTCGAAGCAATTTACGGTTTAGCTGTGAAACCGTCTCAAATTTCACTCAAGGGCTCAAAACTCAACGAAAATTCGAGACAAATACATGGTTATGTTCCTTATACTACCAATTATCCATTTTTAATGTCAATTTGACAAGTCAAATGCATTTGGGGGAAAAGCCCCAAATTTTCGATCAATTGGGTCATAAACCCTAATTTTTTCAATCCAAAATTGGACAAATACGGAAGATTAATGCAAGAATAAGACACATACCTCGATTAGTCATATTTAATGCGAGCTTTTGGATCAAACCTTGGCGGAAATGGTGAAGATTTGAGAGAGAAATGTGTAATTTATGTTTCGAACAAATGATTTCAACTCCTCTGATTATCGCGTTTTTACGCAGAAAAAACACTTTGGGGAATAGACGCAGCAGGCGCTGCGCCTCTTCCAAGAGATGCAGCTCTTGCTGCGCCTCTTCCTTGTGTTCCCTCCATACGAATTTTCAAAAATTCGTTATGAGTTCGTTATTTGTGGGCCCATCTTTGGTGCGCCTCTTCCCCGATGCTATTTTATCCTTTCGGTCCGTTTGACGATTTTCTTTCATTCTGGCCCGCATTTTCCAAGCCAGCAGCAGTCTGTTGCATATCATTTATTGCTTCCAAGACCTTTGCTCGTCACAACGAGCATTTATTCCTTCAGAGGTGTTTCGACACGCCTTCGTTATAACGAGAGTAAGCGGATATACTTTCCCTCTCACGACATGGAGATTAATTCCCGATCATGTTCCCCAAGGAGAGTAAGCGGATACACTTTCCCTCTCAAAACATGGAGATCAGCATTGTTTCCTCTCAGCAGTTCCCGCCTGTGTCCTGCTACTCGCAATTATTTCTCGAAGACTACCCAAGCAGCCTTCTCTCAGCAGTTCCCGCCTGTGTCCTGCTATTCACAATTTCTCGAAGACTACCCAAGCAGTCTTCTCTCAGCAGTTCCCGCCTGTGTCCTGCTACTCGCCTTATTTAGCCCCCATGCTTACCCTAGCTCAATAGCTCCCATGCACCTCCGGAAGCATCTCGAGAAGAAGTCTCAGGTATGGTTTCTTCTTATGGCTGGCGAGCCTCCTTACGTAGTCTAATGGACTTTAAAAGACCCTCCCCGATAGTCGACAGACTCTAAAATGTTACCGACGACAGGTCCTTGACTCAGACCCCTTGAGTCGCCTCGCGTCGCCATAGTCGTCAGGTTGTAATCTTCGATTGACCTGATGGCTATACTTTGACTTTCGCCTTGTCCAAGCTTCAGTCAAAGTGGGGGCTCTGTAGATACCTCATTTCTGCACCTCTCGCAAACCACCCGGTGATGATTGGGCCGCATGTTTGCTACGCGGAACGATTTGTGACAGTTCATAAGTTTATCATCAAGTGATTGCTCAAATATTAACGTCTACCTCTTAGTTGTCATCTACGTGCCGATACGGTCGTTTTGACAGTAATTAGAGTACATTTGGAGTCCGGGCCTAAAACCGTCTTCATTTTCTGATAACCGTTAAATCCCGAGTCAGAATGTTCTGGAATGTTCCGGATATTTCTATTCCATATTTTATAAATATTTTATAATCTTTATCCTTTGGTAAACAATTTCCCGTAATATTCACACAAAATATTAAGGAAAACCAAATTATTCCGTCCTACCATAACTTAAACACGGAAATCTTTCTTCCGCAGGAGGAAACCACTTGGGAACAGACGCAGCAGGTGCTGCGCCTCTTCCAAGAGACGCAGTGGCTGCTGCGCCTCTTCCCAAGTCCTTTTCTGCGTATTTCTCATATCTTTTTCATATCTTTCCGAGATTCACTTCCAAAGAGTCTCTGAAACCCTAATTCCTTCACGTGATTAGTATAAATAGGAGCCTTCGCTCCTCATATTTCTCACGCGAGTGTCCGCCCTTCTCTTCTCCCTTTGCATTCTAGACCTTCTTACTTTTTGGCGTATACGTGCTTGAACATTCGACCATGTAAGCTCGGATCTTTCTGAGTACCAGCCTTGTTTGCATGACCGACCAATTTGACCAACTCCACATCAATCAACTTAATTAATCTAATCATTTTCCTCTTACGAGGGCACTTTCGTTACATTCGCGTCGAGCATCACTAATCGATATCTTAGTCCTTCTCGTTTCGTCAAACATGTAAGTCTGAGGGTGTAAATCTCTCCTTTTATTTATTGTTATTTATCTTTTTGTATCACTATTGTAAGGTTTATGTCGAAAATACCAATTAAAAACGATTTCTAAAACCTTATTTAAAACCTCTTTTTTACGGATTTTCAGTAGACAGACGTCGAGAAAGGACGCAGCAACTGCTGCGCCTCTTCGAAGGAGCGCAGTTCCTGCTGCGCCTCTTCGTGAAGCTGTCGCAGTTCCTGCTTCCTTTTTTCTTCCTTCGTCCTCTGTAATTCGTCAAACTTTTATTTATTTCGTTTGTTTTCTTTAATTCTTTGATACAATAGCATATTAATTTCACATGTATATTAATCATCATCATTAACATGTTTTATCCATAATAAATTCGGCTTAAATCCCAAGTAATCTCATATTTGCGGGTTTTCGTCATTAAACTCAATCCGGGTTGTAGGAATTCGATTTGTTCAATATTGAGTTTCTGGAATTCATCATTGACATATTTCCATCTGTTTATTGTCATATGCATCGCATGTTCGTCATTAACTTGTCGTTAATTCATCTTGTTTAGTTTATTTCATTCACTCATGTCACTAATCCATCATTCGTTCATGTAATTAATTCGTTTAATTCCGTCTCGTCTGTGTTTTATTGTTTTATGACCCATTATTCACATGTAAATAACCTATTAATCACTTCCACCCGAGTAAACAATTTAATCAATCATTAAATTTACCGACGAGTATTAACAACACGTAATTCCGGCTTCACATCCAGAATTCAGGTCAAGAACAGACGCAGCAACTGATGCGCCTATTCCAAGGGACGCAGCTTCTGCTACTTTATTCGAGTTGAATTACATTTACAACTCCGTTTTGCCTTGACCTAGTTATTTAGCTTACGTATAATCAACTATTATTCGTATTATCACCTTCTGTTTTATTCGTTAATTCGTTCCTTTTATTCTTTTTTCTCAAATCATCCGTTTTAAAGGTATTTTCGACATAAATCGCCTAATCCATTGTAATTATTGTAATCTTCTTTCGTTGTATTATTTATCGCATTTGTATGATTCATTTGTATGTTTTCACATGTAATTGAACATTAAATCCTACTTCGACATTAATTGTTTGCTAATTACGTGTCAACCGACTTAGTCTAATTCTCACATGTTAGGATTAAAACTTGGATGTTGCATTGCATGCATATAGTCGACGATATATCAAGTATAAATGATGTCCCTAATCATTAGTAGAGGCCGCTATCAAGGCGGGCGGGATTAGGTTTTCGATCAAAAGAACTTCCTAATACGTACCCTCACCCCTTACTCCAGATCTCCGTGAACACCCATGTTCATTGGCATCCACGAGAGTCATTCTAGACATAGAATGCTAAGGGTAACGATTGCTTAGTGTTCATGTCTCTACTTTGTGTCTTGACATGACACGAGGTATTAGAACGGTTCCAATTTCCCATAAAAAGTGGTGGCGACTCCAACAAAAATGCAAACGCTTGTTCTCTTCCTCCCAAGCGCCCCCGTGGGCCTCCCCCCACTGTCCACACTAATAAAATTGGTTTATTTGGTTTATTAGAGACTAAAATAAAGGTAGGCAATACTGCTGAAGCATTGAATAATATTTTCCAAGAATGGAGTGTCACCACTAATAACTCTTATCATAAAGGAGGCAGGGTTTGGGTACTTTGGAAACCTCAGATGGTGGAAGTCCAGTTCTTGTGGTATGATGCACAATATATACATTTACATGTCATAGACAAAACTACCAATGAGGCTATGTATACTACTTTTGTGTATTCTTTTAATGAAGTAAAGGAGAGAGAGAGAGAGAGAGAGAGAGAGAGCCTGTGGTCTAACCTTATGAGAATTGCAAGATGTTACCAGGGGCCATGGGTAATAGGAGGAGATTTCAATTGTGTTACCCAAGCTAATGATAGACTAGGGGGATCCTTTTCTATTGCTGAGGCTGAACCTTTCCAGAACTGTCTTGAGGAGTGTGAAATAATGGATATTCAATCTACAGGAGCATACTTCACCTGGAATAATAAACAACCTACTGAAACTAGAGTGTATAGTAGGCTTGATAGACTGCTTGCTAATATGGACTGGATTAATCATTTCCCAGGTTTTTATGCCAATTTCATGCCTGAAGGGCATTTTGATCATACCCCATGTGTGGTGACCAGGCCTAATTTAGGGAATTCTAAACAGAATAGACCGTTCAAATATTTCAACATGTGGAGTGTTGCACCAGGATTTTAAGAATGCATTAAACAGGTATGGGATACTCATATTGAGGGGGTAAAGATTTACTCAGTTATAAAGAAATTGACAAAGTTGAAACCTGTTTTAAAAAAGTTCAATCATACTCATTATGCTTATATTGGGAACAGAGCAGATATTGCCAGTGCAAAGCTTCAATACTTGCAGCAGCAGATTGTTAACTTGCCAGGGGATGGGGATTTAATTGCACAAGAATATGAGGCAAATAAACTTTCAGTGTCATTGTAGCAGGCAAAACTTAATTTCTTAAAACAGAAGGCCAAGGCGCATTGGATATCTGAAGGTGATGCTAATTCTTCCTACTTTCATAGGGTGCTTAAGGCCAGGAGAAATAGTAATTTTGTCCAACAAATTAGAGACCAAACAGATAGATTGTGTACTGATGAGCAGGGAATCCAAGATGCCTTCTTGGGATATTATCAAGTTTTGTTAGGTACAAGAACTCCACCCAAAACATCAACAAAGATATAGTCAGGGCAGGGAATATATGCACAGAAGAGCATAAAAATATTTTAATGGCTCATGTCACTAAAGAGGAGATCAAAGATATAATTTTCGACATTCCCAATGACAAGGCACCAGGCCCGGATGGATATTCCAGTAAATGTTTCAAAGATACTTGGGATATAGTGGGAGATGAGGTTTCCAATGTTATCCTAGATTTTTTTCACACTGCTAAACTCCTTAAACAGCTGAATTGTACCCTTATTACACTCATTCCAAAGGTGGAGAGACCCACCCTTAAACAGCTGAATTGTACCCTTATTTACTAGTGCATATCCAAGATCCTATGTTCAAGGCTTTCAGGGGTACTACCTAATTTGATTTCACAAACTCAGGGAGGTTTTGTTAAAGGAAGAAGTATCATGGAAAATATTCTGATTTGCCAGGATATAATTAAGTCTTATGAGAGGAAGGCTATTTCACGCAGGTGTTTAATTAAAATGGATCTTCAAAAAGCTTATGATACCATAGAATGGGAATTTATTGACCAAATGATGGAAGCTTTAGGATTTCCTACACAATTACGGAATTGGGTTATGGTTTGTGTATCCACATCTAATTACTCCCTCAACCTTAATGGTAATATGTTTGGGTTTTTCAAGGGACAGAGGGGGTTGAGACAAGGTGGTCCTCTCTCTCCCATCCTGTTTACTATATGCATGGAGTATCTTACTAGGCTTCTTAATTATACTATTACTCTGGAAGGTTTCAAATTTCACTCTCTATGCAAAACCATGAATTTGACCCACCTGATGTTTGCAGATGATTTGTTGCTATTTTGTAAAGGAGATGCTAGGTCCATGATGCTCATGTTAAGGACTTTTGCAACTTTTTCTACTTCCTCAGGCCTTAAAATGAGCAAGGGGAAATCCAATGCCTACTTTAGTGGAGTTACTAAAGGCCTTAAAAAAGAGATCCAGCTGGTTTTAGGGATGGTGGAAGGTTCTCTTCCATTCAAGTACCTTGGGGTGCCTATTAAAACAACCAGGCTTACCTCTGTTGACTGTAAACCCCTTATTGGCATGATGGTTAACAGGATTAGGACTATTGGTGCCAGGAAATTGTCATATGCTGGCAGGTTAGTGCTAGTCAGTTCAGTATTAAAATCCCTTCATAAGTATTGGGCCTCTATGTTCATCCTACCAAATGGGGTTATACATAGAATGGAAGCTATCTGTAGAAATTTTCTGTGAAATGGGGGGACTGAATACACTAAAACCCCCTAGTCTCATGGGAAAAAAATCTGTAAGTCTAAAAAAGAGGGAGGACTTGGGCACAAGGACGATATTTTATGGAACAAAGCTGCGGTAGGGAAATTGGTATGGTGGATTGCTTCTAAATCTGACCACCTCTGGGTTAGGTGGGTTAATCAGATCTACATTACAGGGATTGACTGGCATGCTTACTCTCCCTTACCTCGTCTAGCTGGTACTGGAGGAAAGTATGTCAAGTAAAGGATATTTTCAAAGAAACATATCAGAATAATCAATGGAGTACAACTCAGGAGTACTCTATAACCAAAGGATATGCGTATCTGAGGGATAAGGGGACAGAAGTGACTTGGCACAGAGTGGTCTGGAATTCAATCTCTATTCCTAAGCATAGCTTTATGTCGTGGATCTTTTATGACCAGAATATGAACACCATGGATAAACTTTGTAAAATTGGTATAAGTTCAGAGGATACCTGCTGTGTCTGCGGCAATGGATTTGAGACTAGAGACCATCTCTTTTTTGAATGTGAGTACAGCAAAAGGGTTATTACTCTAGTCAGTCGATGGATGAGAGTCTTATTACCAACCCACAACATTCTTGGCTGGAGCTTGAGGAGGAAAGGACAGAGAACCAAGGTAGACATAATATTTGCGGTTCTTAATGCATGCATATATCATATATGGCAACAAAGGAACAAGAGCAGGTATGAGCATACTCTTCTAAGACCCGAAAAACTTGCAAATCTGCTAATGGAAGAGATGAAGGTCAGGTTGAGAGGATGCTTGATTTCGAAAGTAGACAATAAGATGTGGTTTCGACGGTATATTGGCTCGCATTAAGGGAGACAGAAACGGAAGGAGATGATGTTGGCTTGATGATTGAGTTTCTCACAGACGAATCTCTATCGCCATTTGCTGTCGGAGGTTTTTAGGGTTGTATCTCCATTTTGTTTTGACGGAAGCTGATGTTATGTTAGATAGGTGGCCCTTTGGGCTGGGCTCGTTTTTGTGTTTTAGAACGTTCTCGAATAGGTCTATATATGGGCCGTTCTAAAATGTATGGTTACCCTCTCTTTTTGATATAATACACTTACATTTTATCAAAAAAAAAACCCCTTCTTACCACCTGTTATTCCAATGTTATTCTTCTTTGTTGTCTTTGTTGTCTTTTTCCTTTTTTTTGTTACACGTGTTATTCCAATTTTTTTTGTTACCACTTTTATTCCAGTGTTATTATTCTTTTTTTTGTCTTTTTTTTTTTTTTGTTACACGTGTTATTCCAGTGTTACTTCTATATTTTTTTCTGTGTTACCACTTTTTGTTCCAATGTTAATCTTATGTTGTCACGGTTTTCTAATTTTCTCATTATGTTACTATTTTTTACCACGCGTTAGTCTGGTGTTATTCTGGTGTTATTGAGTTGCTACTCCGGTGTTATTCTGGTGTTATTGTATTGTTACTCCGATGTTATTCTGGTGTTATTGTGCTGTTATTGTGCTGTTATTCTGGTGTTATTCTTGTGTTACTGTGGATGTATGTCAATCTTGTTCCCGAGTATAAGAAAGGGAACATTGACCAAGGCTTCATTTGACCGTAGGGCATACAACTCCTTTGATTCATCAAATCTTTTTTTGTCATAGACCTTCACTAAGTAAACCACCGCCTCAACCTGTAGCAGCAAGGAGATCAAATATGACAACTTGAATATTGACAGTGACAACGTATACTTAAAAAATTATAAAACTTCCTTCATCAACAAACAAGACTACATCATTAATATGATAAAGAACAAAACTTTAATTCACTGCACGAAAAAATTAAACTCCTAAAACATTGATTACACCAAAACTACTCCCATCAACGAAATCAAACAAGATGAACAGGTAGAAATCAATAAAACTACATAAATAAGAAGATACGATCAGTATTAATTCATTCACAGTTATTCAATGAAAATGACAAAATAAAAGTCCTTAATCATAATTGTTAAATCATCACTTATTGTATGCAACAATTATCATTAACAATAACAAACACGATAAATCATCAGAAAATTAAATAAACTTCAATTGATTCACATTTATTTGAAAAATTGAATTCCTTGAGCATTAATCACTACATCATCATTACTTACGTATTAATTAACATTAACAAAATCAAACAAAAAAATCAATTAACCTTCAAGTGGACTTGCTGATGGAGCAGAGTTGATGGAAACTTCAACTCAATAATTTAATCGATGATTACTCATTAATGACGTAAAATACAACCAAATACACATCACCACATGATTATCAAATCATTAATTGCAATCGGCGAAATTGCGACACTTAGCGGTTCGACGAATAGGACGATTGTTTACGGCGGCGAAAGAGATGAGGCATTCAGTGGCTCGTAGCTTGTGAGGAAGTGCGATGGCTTGATGCGCCTATCAGTGACAGCTTTAATGAGATGGTCCACGAGAAGAACAGGAGAACAAGCTCGTATTTCACATGTGATTGATGCGCATCATTTTAGACATAGATTTAGATTGGGACTGCTAGTTAGGTTTTTCTCCATGAAGATTTGTCTGGTAATCAATCAGAAAACCATTTTGAAAATTAGTGTAGAAGATGAACGAGAATATGAAGACAAAAGGGGACAAAATTCTATGACAGAGAAAGCCAGACAAAAGTTGAGGGATAGACGTTTTCGTAGAAGTGTGATAACTGTGTTTATTTTCATATTTAATCTTAGCCGTGTATTCTCGTTGTTCAATGGTCCAGATTTTAAAGCACAAACTCACCATAAGAATCAAACTCACGAGATCCCGCCTATATATATATATATAATTTGTAAATAATAATTTAAGAAGAAATTATAATTTGTAAATATTAGTCTAGAAGATAACTTATTTATAATTATGTTGTGCTTATGCTATTTTACCGGAATATCAATTCCAGTACAACTAAAAAACTAAGCTTCTACACCGGATATATATATATATATATATATAGAGGTAAGATCTAATGAGTCCTCCTCTCAAATTGAGTCCATAAGTCCCTCTAAGGGCCATTGGCTGAACTCACTGAATTGTTGAGATGCATTTGATTAAGAGCTATTAAAAAGAAAAGGAAAAAAATGTGGATGGTTGGATTGAGATGGGTGGTTGAGATTGAAAATTACCAAAAAAAATTACCACTAATCAAATTTCTATACATTAATTAATTTTTCTTTCTCTCTCTAGCCCCTAATTAATCAGTTTTGAGTTTAAGATTTCAGAAGTGTAAATGTAATGTTGTATGAGTTTTACAAGTGTAAATGTGATGTTTTACGAGTGTATGAGTTTTACAAGTGTAAATGTGATGTTTTACGAGTGTAAATGTAACATTTTAAGAGTGTACATTTGATTTTTTGTGACGGAAATTTTGAATTTATATAATTTTAACATTTTACAAGTGTAAATGTGAAGTTTTACGAGTGTAAATGTAACATTTTTAAGAGTGTAAATTTGATTTTTTGTGACGGAAATTTTGAATTTATATAATTTTAACATTTTACAAGTGTAAATGTGAAAATTTACGAGTGTAAATGTAACATTTTTAAGAGTGTAAATTTGATTTTTTGTGACGGAAATTTTGAATTTATATAATTTTAACATTTTACAAGTGTAAATGTGAAGGTTTATGAGTGTAAATGTAACATTTTTAAGAGTCTAAATTTGATTTTTTGTGACGGAAATTTTGAATTTATATAATTTTAACATTTTACAAGTGTAAATGTGAAGTTTTACGAGTGTAAATGTAACATTTTTAAGAGTGTAAAATTGATTTTTTGTGACGGAAATTTTTAATTTATATAATTTTAACATTTTACAAGTGTAAATGTGAAGTTTTACGAGTGTAAATGTAACATTTTTAAGAGTGTAAATTTGATTTTTTGTGACGGAAATTTTGAATTTATATAATTTTAACATTTTACAAGTGTAAATGTGAAGTTTTACGAGTGTAAATGTAACATTTTTAGAGTGTAAATTTGATTTTTTTGTGACGGAAATTTTGAATTTATATAATTTTAACATTTTACAAGTGTAAATGTGAAGTTTTACGAGTGTAAATGTGGTGTTTTATGAGTGTAAATGTAGTATTTTAAGTGTAAATTTGAAAGTTTTAGAGTGTAACTTTAGTCCTTTGAGTGTGCCTTTGGTCCTTTATAAGTGTAACTTTTGTCCTTTAAGAGTAAAACTTTAGTCCAACTATCAAAAAACACCACCGCCGTCGTCCTCCACCACCAACTCATATCCACACAAAATATGAGTGCAAATCTATATAATTTTAACGAGTGTAAATGTACAGATATACAAGTGTAAATGTAAAGAAATGTGAGTGTAAATGTAAACAAATACAAGTGTAAATGTAAAGAATGTGAGTGTAAATGTAAAGAAATACGAGTGTAAATGTAAAGAAATACGAGTGTAAATGTAAAAAAATATGAGTATAATAAATATATTTATTAGATCTAAGAATAAAAATCATGATAATACGATTTTTTTTTCAATAATCTACTATATATTTATTAGATCTACCCAACAAACCATGGAAAAATGATTAGAAAACGAAATTAAAAAGGGTGGTAAAGATATACAAGTGTAAATGTAAAGAAATATGAGTGTAAATGTAAACAAATACGAGTGTAAATGTAAACAAATACGAGTGTAAGTGTAAAGAAATAGGAGTGTAAATTTAAACAAATGTGAGTGTAAATGTAAAGTAATACGAGTGTAAATGTAAAGAAATACGAGTGTAAATTTAAATAAATATGAGTGAGTGTAAATTTAAAGAAAGACGAGATCTGAAAAATGAAAAAGAAACCCAACAAAATCAGATCTGAAAAAAAATATATAACAAGACGATTTTTATAAGACGATCAATTTGAAAAATTATAAAACAAACACCCGCAACAAAACAAAACCCACCTTTCTTTATCATTAAAACACCACTTTTTTTTAAAAAAAAAAAAAAAGAGTAAACGAAAATAAATTGAACAGCTTGATCCACTTAGACACACTATTAATAAAAAAACAATAAAATGATGGACTCTTGGTATCTATCAACAGCAACGACAACAATAGCCACACACCTTCAAAAAAAAAAAAAAAAAAAAAAAAAAAAAAAGTAAACGACAATAAGTTGAACAGCTTGATCCATTTATACACACCATTAATAAAAAAAATGATGGAGTTTTGGCATCTCATCAACAGCAACGACAACAATATCCACACCATCAATTAAAAAATAAAACAATCGAAATTTGCCAAATAAAAAAGAAATTAAAGAAGAAGAAGAAAGGAGGCGGGTTGTGGTCAAATCTGGAAGAAGTGGCGGCAGCGGGTGGTTGTCGGGTTGAGGTCGTGTGTGGTGGGTCATGGGTTGTGGTGGTGGTGACGGACAGGAGAGGTGCGGCAAGTTGAGGGAGGTCGTGGTGTGGCTGGTGGTGTTGTGGTGGTTGTGTGGTGGCCGTGGTGGTCGGTAGCGGAACTGGTGGGGGGAAATAATTGAGTTTTGAATTAGTTGGGTTTTAAATTATTTGGGTGAGATTTTTTAATTTTTTGGGTTTTGAATTATTTGGGTTTTTAGAGAGATGAGAGTAATGAAATTTGTGAGATGAGAGAGAAGTGGATGTGAAAATAATTCATATATAGTGAATTAGTTTTTATTTAGGTGGATTAGTGAGGTAGAGAGAGTGAGTCTTAAATTAGCATTAACCCCTCATTTTAGCATTAATCCCCTCTTTTTCCCTTTCAATCTCAACCCTTCATCCCATCTTTTTAATGGTCCTAAAGAAGACTTATGGACTCAATGAAAAAAGGTGGACTCACTAGATCTCTCCTATATATATATATATATATATATATATATATATATATATATATATATATATATATATATATATATATATCTCGATTTTGATCCCGACAACATTGTCGCCCAAATAAAATAATACTTTTTTTATTGTGATTTGTGCTTCGTTTGTTAACTTTGGTTCAATGTGTAATTTAGCCTTTTCTTTTTTCCATTGGATCATCATGATCATAGTTATAGTTATATTATTCATAATTTATTTATTTGTTTTTCACTAACTTGTGTCATCTCTATATTGGAGGTTACATATTTGACGTCAATGATGGAACAAAATACGTCCTAACATGCATCCGTTCAAAACCATTGTGAGAGAAACCGAAGCAATTGCATAGAATGAGGCAAATTTGATTGACTACAATTGAGCAAGTGACTGGCTTTTAAAGAAAAGGAAGAACAGAAAAGGCTTTTATGTGCCTCTAACTTTCAACTAAATTGGTGATGTGTTTTGTTTGAAGGGAAGTGAATACGTTTTATGTATTTTGGTTGGCACCATTTTTTATTTTTTTGGCACAAATATATGAATAAGACGGTCTAAGTTTTGTTATTTTTGTAGGAATTAGTTTAATTTATATTTTCTGTTATTTTGGTTGCCTTATAAAAATGTTCCTTTTGTATAGTAGTAGTTTGCTATTTTTTTTCGTTAATCAATCATCATAGCCATTGATAGTACTGGGTACATAAATAGAGGGGAGTTACTTTTATATATTTTTTTTGTGGAAACTCAATACACAGTAGAAGTGGTTAGAACATTCGTCCTGTTTAATTAGGCAATTTCTTAGCAATATACTTCGTAGTTTGAATTTTATTCGTGTAATTAATTGTTCACAACTTCAGAATAAGGGCGTATCACACTTTGAGACGGTTCTATTCTATAAAAACACAACTCTTCTTTTACTATATGAGATCGTTCAACAATGAGCGTAAACGGTCATATTCAATAAAAGGAAAAATTATAAACATTTATGATATAAGATCGTCTCACATAATAACTATTGTTAATTTTTTTATTCCGAATGATCGACGTACGAAAGTACTAATGAATTGTCAATGACAAAGAATAACAAAACCCATCCAAATAGAAAAACCGTTTTGAGTTTATAAAACCTATCCATAGACATACTAGGTTTGACAAGAATCCTCCAAGTGGTGACTAGCAAGCATGGATTTAAATATCATCCTCTGTGCAGACCACTAAGGTCGTGTCATCTCTGCTTTGTTGATGACCCGTTACTCTTCAGTAAAGGTAATGCCACTTCATTGGTGGCCTTTGATATGGAATAGAATTAATGTTCCATAGCATAGTTTCACTGGATGGTTATATGCAAGGAAGAGACTGCGTAAAAATGATAGACTGATCATATATGGTATCTCTACTGGTACATGCTGTTTTTTGTGTGGGGCTGTAATACTATGTATTTTAGTTGGAGTACTCGGTCGAGTACTTGGTTGGTACTCGGTCGAGTGTGTGTTACTCGGCCGAGTGCACTTGACCGAGTAAACTGGTTCAGCAAGTTTGACGGTTTCTATTATGTTTTGACGAAGGGTTTTGTTTATAACGCTTAAGTCATTTCATTTGAGCATCTCTAAACTCATTTCTAAACCTAGAGAGAGGGAGAGGAAGAAGAGTTTGTTGAGCCTTTCTATTGATTGGAGATTTCTCACCTATTTCAACCTAATTCGATTCCACTGTTTGTAAGTCGATTATATTCAATTGTTTATACTATTTTAAAGTGTTTACTTGGGGTTTTTATTGAAGAATTGACAACTCTTCATCATTAATCAAAGCTTTCTTCTATTATTTTTCCATCTCCTTTGTTCATCTTAAGTTGGTATAATTCCATTACTCTTTACTTAATCTTTTACTTAATTTTTTGTTAATTGCTTTAGTCAATCATCATGTTTATGCTTTTTAAGATGTTTGACACCATTGATGACATGATTACCATGATGATGTGTGAGTAGTCTTCTAGCTAGGATTAGTGGGGTATTAGGGGAGTAATCATGGGTTAGATCTATGCTTAATGAGTTCAAATGAATGGTTGTATGTTGTGTTTTCCACTTATGCACATGTTATGCATGGCGAAATGCTTGATTGAAAACCTAGTATGATTCTCTAATCTATTCAACAAGGCTTGTAAGACATAAACGAACTCAAGGATTGTTCGACCATGCATATAGTTGAATTGGTAGATTGGTTCAGTTCAAACTCGTCGTCAAAAGCTACCAACCAAAACAATATTTATAACTTCACAAACTACACTTAGTAAAGAGGTAAGTAAAGGTCGGATCCCAAGGGATGGGTACTGATGTAGGATTCTCAATTGCAAATAGCTATGTCTTAGGGTGTCACAATTTGGATTGAGGTGATGTGTAATCTAAACTAATCAACAAAATGAAAGTAAAGTAATGAAAACAAAGCAAGGCAATTAAAGGGGTTTGTAAACAAATGATTAAAAGCACTAGGGTGTCATGGGTTCATAGGGGATTTCATGGGAGTAGATCATACAAACATGTTCTCAATTAGATGCAAGCACTTATTGTTGTGATGGGATCGAGTTAGTGTATATCTTACAATCCCTAAGAAGGTTTGGGTTCCGAAGCCGAGTCGTCTAGACTGTATAACACCTACAAGTCGACTTAATCCTTCCTATTCAACTCTATGCATGATCTAATGAGGCTCGAGTTGGTTTATATCTTACAAGCCTCATTGAAGAGATAAGGGATGGATCAAAAAATACAAGGATTCATAGGCTCGCATTTCATCAAACTTAACATGTGCATAGGTTGAAATCACAACAAGCAAGCAAATTAATTATGGAAACATATTAGATTAAGCATAGATCAATCCCCATGTTTGTTTCCCCTAATTTCCCATTAACCCTACCTAAAGAACTACTCACTCATGATCAAGTTTAGCATGCTAATAAAGTTGTCAATCATACTAACAAAGCAAAAAAATAATGAATAAATGAAAGTGATTAACAATAATTAAACAAGGGTAAAGAGGAATTATCCCTATGTAGATGATTCCAAATAATAAAGCAAATAATAAAAGTAGTACTTGATGATTGATGGAAGGTTGTCAATCCTCCAAATAAACCTAAATAATCTTCTAATTACCCAAATAAAAGGAAGAAAAATAGAGAAATTAAGGAAATATTAAGATGTGACTAATATTGAGAAATGTATTACAACTAAATTAAGAGAGCATAAGATTGGATTAAGAGAGTATTAAGGGATGCTAAGAGTTGATGCTAATCTAGGTAGTACAATGGGGCATTTATACTAAATATTAGGTACAAGGATTAGGGTTGCTAAGGGCTTAAATGACTATTAAGATCGTAAGAAAAATTGAGAAAATGCTACTCCCGAGGGACATGCGCGGATCCTCGTTGCTAGTCCTGTCACGATCCGCTCGTTCCGTGCTGTGGCACGGGCTGTTCTGTCTTGGGATCCGCTCGGATCAGGGGGGGACGCTTGGATCTTTTCACTCCAGCCCACTTGTCTTGGGGTCAAGCCGCTCGGATCCTTGCAGCGTGGTATGCTCGGATCGTGCTCGGGCCGCTCGGATCCTTGGGCAGAGTCGTTTTCTTTTTTAGCTCCTTAACAATCCGCAAGGATCGTGTTGGGGATGCAAGGATCTTTTCATCATTGCCCATTTCGCTTTTTTATCTACTTAGGCCTCTAGTGCCGGTCTTCTCTTTGATGCTTGGTCATTAGATGTGATCTATTTAGCTCCATTTCGCCTCATAAATGTAAGGTTAGCAATCCTTTCCTACCAAGGAGACAAAACCTTAAAGAATATGCAAAATGGGAAACTAAAGATAATAAATGACCTAAATATGTGCTATAAAGCATGGAGACGAGGTTAATTCAGGGACTAAATGTGCTCAAATATGAGTATCCAAGTTGTTGTAGGTGTCGTAAGATATAAATCAACTCGACTCCGAGACCTAAGTTTCTCTAGGGATTGCAAGACATAAATCAACTCGATTCTAACACAACGATAATTGTTTATATGACTCATTATTGTGATTGTATTATTATTTCCTTATGTACCCATGACTCCCTAATGTTATAATCATTTTTTTACATCCCTATTTATATTTTCTTGCCTTGTTCTTCTTTGTTTACATTTTCATTGTTGTAGTTTAGCTTACACTCAAACCCAAATTGTGAAACAAAGACATAGCTACTTGTATTTGATAACTAATTGATAAACCGTCCCTTTGGATCCGAACTCTACTTACTCCTTTTCTAGTAGTTGGTTGAGTTTATAAATATAGTTTGATTTGGTTGTTAACGACGTGACCGATCAAAACCCAACGTCGGTACAATAATACAACCACCATTCATCACATCACCCTTATACAATCACGTTTTGGTAGTTTCACCGCCAACCGTTAGTAGGACTTTCCTAGATACCTTCTACCGTCTATTGCGTAGAATCGTCCTTACTCCATATAATTGGTAACTTTAACTTCATTATATCATTCCCAAAAATTCCATATTAAATATCGTATCACAAATCTTGAATAATCTCCAATTCACCTCTCATTCTAGTACTTTATCATATTCCGGTTTCATAAATCTTTATCACCATCTATTCGGTTCATACTAATCCTTAAATCCAATTTTGCCCCCTCCAACAACTTTTAACAACTCATGTTATTACTTCCTTTTAATTCTTTGGTATCTCAACTATTCCTTCATCATTCCATAATTCAAATCTCAACTATTTGCCAACCAGAATTCCCAAATCATACTCAATAATAACCACCCTTACATGCCCTCCAAACCTTATTCACTAACTATGAGTCTAAAAAACCGCCCAATATCCAACCTTGATTCATGCCACTCATTTTACATAGGTTGCCTCGTACAATCAACTCACTCAAGTAAAGACTTCGTATAAGCTGAATCTCTCCTTAGCATTTCCAATTCCCAAATATAAGCTATATATAAATCCACAATCCAACCCTACATTCTAATCCTTCGATGCACCAACACTTCTAGACGATAATGTGATACTTCCTTGAGCAAAAAACATCACTACTAGCATAAAAGACTTCTTCCTCAAACGTTCATTAGTTTACTATTGCTTCCCTCAATTTCCATGCTCTACCTTGTGAACATACACTCATATACAACCCATTTCCATTCACTATTTTCTTATCCACAACACTTACATCAGCACTTATTCAAGCCCAATATTTTTTGTCATTATTTCAGATGCACTTCTAACAAGTTTTGTAATACTCTAACAAAGCAAAGAGCTAACTAAGAGATCGATAAGATTCATATAGACCTTTATATGGGTAAAAAAAATAATTTGAATTTAGGCATGATTTAACTAAAGGATAGAAAAATCACGTTTAGAAGGCATTATAAATTCTTGTTTGTATATATTCCATAGAGCGTGGAATATAAATTGATTTTATTATGCTTTATTATTAGGAGCTTATATACCATATAAATTAGGTAAATAATATGAAATGATTTATTATCGGCCATCTTAGAAGCGAGAATCTACCTATATGTATGTTGAGTTTTCGAACAATACTAGAGACTCCAGCTTTTGCAAACTACTTTAAATTTAAAATATAATAAAAAAATAACAACATCAACATACATCTAATATAAACCAAACTCTGCCACTTGACAAAGTAATCACAAGATAAGAGTTTGACTATAAATAAATTATAGTCTAGGTTTTACTCCCTATAGCAAACAACTAATCCCTCGCTGTCTTAATCAATTGTTATCATTTTCCTTTTTCACATTTGCCGATACTTATTTCATTTCGTAAGTATTTTTAATTACATAAGTAAAAAAAATTTAAAATTTTATTTTTTTTAATGTACTCTCTAATACATGTGGTATATATAAATCAATAAAAATATAATTAACACCCGTCGTAAGGTGTCAAAAATAATATTTATAATTCCAACTACAACTATAGATAGCGGTAGAAGGATCGAACCACAGAGAGGCGGGGGAATTCTAGTTGTCTTTATATTTTAGTCTATCGGGTAACAGTTGTGGGGGTTTTAATGTGAATAAATTCTAAAACTAATAACATAAATTAAATAAATAAATAAAAGTTGCAAAAGATGTAAACTATGGTAAAAGAAATGCTAAGACGGTCGGTTCACTATAGCTGCGATGGCACATAATCCTAGGTAACTTCGAAATACGGTCGCGAAGGATGGGGAAAACAAGTCCTCTCGGTCCATGTTAAATAGTAGCTACCTCTCGGCCTATGCTACTATTCCCTAAGTCTCATTAATACTAACTCTCGTTCTTGATTAATGATTCCTAATGCAAACTAAATCACATTATCTCTTAGCTTGATCTTAGCAATTTAGTCGTTTTAATTCATTAATTATTGTCCATTCCTATCTCTCGATCTATGGGATGGTCAAGTTTAAGCATCTATCAAGTCTCCTTTCGGTCTTATTGAAAGATAAAGCACTTAACGAAATAAACAAAGCAAAACCAGACGCGTAACCAGTCGATCGACCATGGGTACCGGTCGATCGACCATACCGTGAGTCGAAATCGCCTGTAATTTATGCCATCTACGCTATAGCTCCCCTACATCCTAGCAATGGTGATTTAGCTACTCATATTCATGATAAGAACAACAATAAGATTGACGAAATAAACTACTGAATTCATGCTTAAATTAACTGAACAAAAGACTAGCATAAAACAATAATTTGGCTTATGGGAACTATTCTAGCAATTCTAGCTACGAACGAAATAAAGCAATAAAACTGAAATTATAGAACAAAGGAATACCAGTAGAAGAATTGCAGGAAGAAGATCAAAAGCACAAACGAAAGGAATTGTATTGAATTATTAAACTCGAAAACCAAACCCTAATTATTTGCCTAAACTAATGATAAGAACTTAATGATAAAAACTTGATGATTATTCAGAAAACTAAAACTGCATTATATAGGAATATAACGTAGTTCTTATTTCTAAACCTAAGAATACATTGGGCTTTCTTATTCTCGATCGTTTAACTTGCGTATCAGCTCGTGGAGTGGTCGATCGACCACTGAGGTCAGTCGATCGACCACAAGCGATGTACAGTAGCTTCTGATAATTTCTGCAGCGCGCACCGATCTTAAAACAGCTGTCATTTCTTGGTTACTTGGTCAAATCAGACGTTCTACGCGGCGTTGGAAAGCTAAGAGGCTAAGCTTTCACCTTCAATTGGAATCACTTGATTATCAGGTTTATAACTTGAGATATGGCCATCTGAATAAGGCTGCAATGTCGAGAAGCATTCTGACAGTCTATAGACCATGTAGGTCAGTCTATAGACTGCGGTAGCTGGTAATTCGCTTCTAAAGCTCTCGTAAATTTGTCTTTCAGGCTTCGAAACGCGCACCAAGTTCGCTTCCCGAGTCTTTACTCCATGTCAAATGCAATGCTTAGTACTTAGGGACGGATTCGGCTCATTTCCGCTGGATTCTTCACATTTCTGCAATATTATACAAAAAAGAAGAAATACACGAAACAAGGGAAATAGTAGCATAAACTACTCAATTGAGCTCTAAAATGTGTGTGAAATGAGGTGCAAAACATCATGTATTAGACACGCATCAAACTTCCCCAAACCAAACCCTTGCTTGTCCCCAAGCAAGAACTAGACTCGATCTTAGAACCTAATGGAACGAGTTCAATCTCAGAGCGAAATGCAACAAGTAAAGCCTAAACCAATTTAATGCTACAAATCAACAATCAATTAGCAATATGAATCATGCAAATGAGTTATGAAGTCGTTAAAAACTGCTGAACCGTCAACTATAGAGACTTATCAAATTGGACTCTCTCGGGTCGCTCAAATCACTCAAATAAGCACAGATGAATATATGTAAAGATAGAAAGAAGTAATTTTGTAACGACACTCACCTAACTACGACCTATAAGAACATGCCTGCAATCTAATATGAAAATAATCTCTACAACCGTACATATGCATTCCAACAAAACAGTGACCATGACACATGCCGAGGTAAATATGGATATGTGAGGTAAAGGGTAAGAAGGGGCTAAACATTTATGGGAATGTGGAGGTATAGGCGGCCAAGCTAGTACCTAAACAAAGCCATATAACAACATCCAACTTCTTGGTCAAGATTCAAATCAAAACGGTACTAATAGCAAGCACAAATCTCACAATCTCCAAAAAAATCAATCAACTCCCCATAAGATATAACTGCAATATGGGAGCAAAAATCGCCATTTAATAAAGACTTTGAACTATGCGAATTGATTTTCTTTTCCTTCTCGGGCTGCAGTCGATCGACCAATGAGGCCAGTCGATCGACCACATCTACAGTACATCACTCATTTTTCTCCTTTCACTTTTTCGATTCTATTTTTTCTTTTTTTTTTTCAATTCTTTTTCTCAATTCCATTTCTTTTCTCTCCTTCATTCTTTTTTCATGTTCCCAATCATCATCTCAAACTGAGCAAATGCCACCAAAAACGAAGTAACAACCCCAAGAACGTAAACTACTAGCTTGACAAGGGCAGGCTAAATGTAGGATGTAGTAATGGGACAAAAAGGGCTGTTTTTGGCAGTGTGGAGCTTATGGGTAAAATGAATAAAGGAAAACCTCTACCACATGTGTCAACAAACCACAGACCGAATGCATATAGGTATTAAGCAGATTGAGTTCATATTTATGCAAATTTATATAACATGTCTCATAAGGAGTAACTACTCACAATCCTAGATAAACTAGTCATGAATGACACCAGTTATAGGCTCTAAATCTCAAAATATAAGTAGTTTGCCAAAAATCTAAGTCAAGTTTAAAGTTCAGCAAGATATTTAACGAAAACTCATAGACTATGCATATATTATTCTACTAATAACATGTCAATTAGCAAGGCTTAGGCATAACCAGATGCAAATGCAATGTCATCATTGAAATACTACCGTTCCGACTTGACCTATATGCTAAAATAAACGTGATATTTTTCGAAATTTTTGAAATTTTTCAATTTGTTTTTTGGATTTTTGTATATATATGGAGAAATGAAATAAACAATGCAACACAAATGCAATAAACGTGAAACGGAAATGCAATAAAACATATGAATGCAATGCAAATCCCTTCCCTAAACCAAATCACACAATGTCCCCATTGTGCAAAATCATGTAATGAAAACAAAAGGGAAATGGGAATTTGCGATAAATTAAATAAAGAAGACATGAAGTAAAACTCGGAAACTCACAAGACTTTAAGCGCAGCAAAAGGAAACCTCCCCAAACTAACGTGACCTAGAAGGTTTCAGTAGCCAGCAGTGCTACCAATAAGTACCTGAAAAGACAGAAAATACCGCGCGTAAAACGAGAAAACAAAATTGGGACGGTAAAATTATGTGCGAAAATGAGAAAATGGAAAAAAACAAAAATTAAGCGGAGAATAAAGTGGAGGTAGGACTCCCTTAATTCCGCGAATCGACCAAACACAGCAGGAGAGTGATCGAAAACAGGTACAACATCGGACAACGGTCGATCGACCAAGGTCAACAGAAACAGAAGCTCCTGGAACTGTAGCACTCAGTCGATCGACTAAGATGGCGGTCGATCGACTAAGATGGCCAGTCGATCGACTGAAATAGCTGCTGTAACTTCCTGATTTCTTCGAATTAGCTCAATAAATTGAGCTAACAAGGTCTATAAACCTGCAAATACACATAATAATGCGCCCAAAATTGCGGAAAACCCAAAGTAACAGTCTAAAGTTTATAAAAATCGTAAGCAAACCAAACTAAGCGAAGTTTCGCGCACACGAAAAACAATAAATAGTCTAAAAGCAATAAATAGTTCTTAAAAGGTCTAAGAAACGCATAGATCAACGGAAACTACGGAAAATCTCTGACCAAGGCTTCTGTCTATATGAAGTAGCTTCCGCAGTGCTCATCTCAGAAGCTGGACTCCACTCTACTCCGCCTGGAATACTCAATGGATCATCTCTAGCATCTTCCCAAGCATGGCCATCATCTTCTAGCTCCTCACACTCAAGATCCGACTCCGAAATTTTGTCTGGCTCCTTCTTCTTGGGCTCCTCATCTGGCTCCTAGTCAGTGCCATAGCTAAGACATCCTAGACCGCCTCTCTGAACAATTGGCTCCTTCACAGTTGAAGCAGCGAGCGATTCTTCCTTCCCCAAACCAGTTCCTGCAACAGTCAAAATAGAAGAATCTTTCTCCAATTTGCTCCCAATCTGGGGCGGAGGTGTCATAACAGGAATAGGTATGGGCAGGGGAGTAGGAGTGTCAGTAATGACAACATAAGACTTACGAGTAGAAATCGCATTACAAGCCACATGACACATTGCATCTTTCTTCCTATAAGTCTGTGCAAAACTAATGGACTGCTTCCCTACCTTAAAGGTCAATGTCCCTGAGCCAACATCTATAACTGCACCAGCAGTGTGCAGAAATGGTCTACCCAAAATGATAGGAATATGAGCATCCTCGGGTATATCCAGTACAACGAAGTCAACAGGGAAGAAAAACTTTCCTATTTGCATAAGAATGTCTTCTAAGACTCCTATAGGCTGGACCGCAGAACGATCCGCCATCTGTACCGTCATTCTAGTAACTGCAAACCTAGTCAATTTCAATTTTCTAGCTAGACTCAAAGGCATAACGCTAATGCTGGCTCCTAGGTCACATAATGCCTTCTCAATTGAGAAGGTACCAATATTGCAAGGAACGGAAAAGCTACCCGGGTCAGCTAACTTGTGTGGAGCATTGTGAGTCAAATAAGATCTAGATTCTTTGGTTAAATTAACAGACTCGACCCTATCAAGTTTCCGCTTCTTATTTAAAAGCAGTTTCATGAATTTCATGTAAGCGGGAACTTGATTTACCAACTCAAGAAAAGGTACTTGCACATTAAGACCATGAATGACATTTTTAAATTTTTCAAAGTATACCTCATCTTTTGTTGGTACAAGCCTCTCTGGATATGGGGTTTGCAAAAGTAACTTAGCACTCTCCTCTAGGTCTCTCATACCGGCATCGGTGGACTTAGGCTGAAAATCCACCACTTTATCCTTGTTATAGCTCGAACCTTCTTCAGTCCGTCTCAGGAATGAACCATTGACCGACGTAGGGTCGTGCTTTGGACTCGGAACGGACCCATCAACATCTGGATCTTGCCTCGATAATTTCTGAGCCGTCATACCCCGAAATAAGTAGTCCCTCAAATTATCTGGCATTGGAGGGCGAAATGGTTCGTCATCAGCTGCTTCCTCAGTCGATCGACCATGTTGGTCAGTCGATCGACTAGTTTTAACAAGATGACGCTATGTCATTTCGCGGATCGGTCGATCGATCGGGTGATGTGGTCGATAGACCGTGATTACTGTTGATCGTCTTTTTCTCGCCCTTTTTCTTCTTCCCTTTTTCAAAACACTTTCTCGGTCCATCGAGAGCAGACCCGCTCCTCAGCGTCATTGCATGTACGGTCTCAATACGCTGATTCAGAGAGTGAAATTGACTCGGTATCTCAGCTGCATTCTTGTCTAATATAGCAATTTGAGATTTCAGCTCCATGATAGAAACCTCATTTGCCGCATTGCTTTTCTGTACCTCTACCATAAGCAGCTGCACTAGACTTATCAACTCTGCAACTTCATTATTTGACTCTTGCTGTGACGAAGTGGATGGTGGTGGGGCTTCATAAGGAGGCACATTTGGTTGATGCGGTGAAGTAGGAGCGTAATTATATGAATTGTCGAGCTGAAGTTGATGAAAAGCAAACATCTTCTCCTTAGGCTGCCTGCATGCCTCAGATGTGTGTCCCGCTCCGCCGCATCTCCCACAAAATGGCACCTGCTGCTCCTGAGAATGGAACATGGGCACACCCTTCTGAATTACTGTAGATAGGACCTGTAGGACCTAACAAAACAATACTAGGGGAAATGGTAAGAACTGCCTCAAGGTACTCAGTCTTCCCTTGAGGCGAAACACAGACTAAAATAAAAAAAAAAACAACTAAAACTAGCGCTGCCTCCCCGGCAACGGCGCCAAAATTTGACACCCTTCGTAAGGTGTCAAAAATAATATTTATAATTCCAACTACAACTATAGATAGCGGTAGCAGGGTCGAACCACAGAGAGGCGGGGGAATTCTAGTTGTCTTTATATTTTAGTCTATCGGGTAACAGTTGTGGGGGTTTTAATGTGAATAAATTCTAAAACTAATAACATAAATTAAATAAATAAATAAAAGTTGCAAAAGATGTAAACTATGGTAAAAGAAATGCTAAGACGGTCGGTTCACTATAGCTGCGATGGCACATAATCCTAGGTAACTTCGAAATACGGTCGCGAAGGATGGGAAAACAAGTCCTCTCGGTCCATGTTAAATAGTAGCTACCTCTCGCCTATGCTATTTCCCTAAGTCTCATTAATACTAACTCTCGTTCTTGATTAATGATTCCTAATGCAAACTAAATCACATTATCTCTTAGCTTGATCTTAGCAATTTAGTCGTTTTAATTCATTAATTATTGTCCATTCCTATCTCTCGATCTATGGGATGGTCAAGTTTAAGCATCTATCAAGTCTCCTTTCGGTCTTATTGAAAGATAAAGCACTTAACGAAATAAACAAAGCAAAACCAGACGCGTAACCAGTCGATCGACCATGGGTACCGGTCGATCGACCATACCGTGAGTCGAAATCGCCTGTAATTTATGCCATCTACGCTATAGCTCCCCTACATCCTAGCAATGGTGATTTAGCTACTCATATTCATGATAAGAACAACAATAAGATTGACGAAATAAACTAATAAATTCATGCTTAAATTAACTAAACAAAAGACTAGCATAAAACAATAATTTGGCTTATGGGAACTATTCTAGCAATTCTAGCTACGAACGAAATAAAGCAATAAAACTGAAATTATAGAACAAAGGAATACCAGTAGAAGAATTGCAGGAAGAAGATCAAAAGCACAAACGAAAGGAATTGTATTGAATTATTAAACTCGAAAACCAAACCCTAATTATTTCCCTAAACTAATGATAAGAACTTAATGATAAAAACTTGATGATTATTCAGAAAACTAAAGCTGCATTATATAGGAATACAACGTAGTTCTTATTTCTAAACCTAAGAATACATTGGGCTTTCTTATTCTCGATCTTTTAACTTGTGTATCAGCTCGTGGAGTGGTCGATCGACCACTGAGGTCAGTCGATCGACCACAAGCGATGTACAGTAGCTTCTGATAATTTCTGCAGCGCGCACCGATCTTAAAACAGCTGCCATTTCTTGGTTACTTGGTCAAATCAGGCGTTCTACGCGGCGTTGGAAAGCTAAGAGGCTAAGCTTTCACCTTCAATTGGAATCACTTGATTATCAGGTCTATAACTCGAGATATGGCCATCTGAATAAGGCTGCAATGTCGAGAAGCATTCTGACAGTCTATAGACCATGTAGGTCGACTATAGATCACTAGGTAGCTGGTAATTCGCTTCTAAAGCTCTCGTAAATTTGTCTTTCAGGCTTCAAAACGCGCACCAAGTTTGCTTCCCGAGTCTTTACTCCATGTCAAATGCAATGCTTAGTACTTAGGGACGGATTCGGCTCATTTCCGCTGGATTCTTCACATTTCTGCAATATTATACAAAAAAAGAAGAAATACACGAAACAAGGGAAATAGTAGCATAAACTACTTAATTGAGCGCTGAAATGCGTGTGAAATGAGGTGCAAAACATCATATATTAGACACGCATCAATAATCAAAGTATAAAATCTGAAACAAGATAGAAATTTGAGTCGGAAGTTTTAAAAACTACAACACTAATCAAATTATTATTGGATTCTTATCTTTATAGCTCTTTAATTTAAAGTTATTATTAAATTGTAGTGAGTTGTACTATGCAAAAACTTGGCTATCAATAATTCTATTAGAAATGTAATAGTTCATGTCACGCAATAAAATATACGGAGTATGTATCAATATCTGTGGTTCAATCTAATTAAATGAAGTAGAATTGAGATTTTTGAAGAGTTTAACTTGAAAATTGTAATGGTTTTTTGTAAAGTTAAATTCATCCGTTGTTTGAAAAACAATATTACATGTCACCCATTCTTGGTAAACAACAACGTTTTCATCTTTTCGAAGTACATGTTAGTATCCAAGTTTTTTTAAACATTTCCAATAATAATTTGTAAATAATAATTTAAGAAGATATTATAATTTGTAAATATTAATCTAGAAGATAACTTATTTATAATTATGTTGTGCTTATGCTATTTTACCGGAATATCAATTCCAGTAAAACTGAAAGACTAAGCTTCTACACCAGATATATATATCTCAGGTTTTGATCCCGGCATCATTGTCGCCCAAATAAAATAATGCTTTTTTTTATTGTGATTTGTGCTTTGTTTGTTAACTTTAGTTCAATGTGTAATTTAGCTTTTTCTTTTTTCCATTGGATCATCATGATCATAGTTATAGTTATATTATTAATAATTTATTTATTTGTTTTTCACTAACTTGTGTCATCTCTATATTGGAGGTTACATATTAGACGTCAATGGTGGAACAAAATACTAACATGCATCCGTTCAAAACCATTGTGAGAGAAATCGAAGCAATTGCATAGAATGAGGCAAATTTGATTGACTGCAATTGAGCAAACAATTGAGCAAGTGACTGGCTTTTAAGGAAAAGGAAGAACAGAAAAGGCTTTTATGTGCCTCTAACTTTCACCTAAATTGGTGACGTGTTTTGTTTGAAGGGAAGTGAATACGTTTTATGTATTTTGGTTGGCATAATTTTTTATTTTTTTTGGCACAAATTTATGAACAAGACGGTTTGCGTTTTGTTATTTTTGTAGCAATTAGTTTAATGTATATTTTCTTTTATTTTGGTTGCCTTATAAAAATCTTTCTTTTGTATAGTAGTAGTTTGCAATTTTTTTCATTAATCAATCATCATAGCCATTGAGAGAACTGGGTACATAAATAGAGAGGAGTTACTTTAATATATTTTTTGTTGAAACTCAATACACAGTAGAATTTGTTAGGACATCCATCATGTTTAATTGGGAAATTTCTTAGCAATATACTCCGTAGTTTGAATTTTATTCGTGTAATTAATTATTTACAACTTCAGAGTAAGGGCGTATCATACTCTGAGATGCGTCTATTTTATAAAAACACAACTCTTCTTTTACTATATGAGATCGTTCAACAACGACCGTAAACGGTCCTATTCAATTAAAGGAAAAATTATAAACATTTAAGATATGAGATCGTCTCACACAATAACTATTGTTACTTGTCTATTTCGAATGATCGACGAACAAAGTACTAATGAATTGCCGATGACAGCAATAACAAAACCCAATCCAAATAGAAAAACCGTTTTGAGTTTATAAAACCTAGCTATAGACATACTAGGTTTGACAAAAATCCTCTAGGTGGTGACTAGCAAGCATGGATTTAAATATCATCTTCTGTGCAGACCACTAAGGTCGTGTCATCTCTGCTTTGATGATGACCTCTTACTTTTCAGTAAAGGTGATGCCACTTCGGTGACTGTTCTAATAAGAGCTATGATTACCTTTGCTGCTGCTTCTGGTCTAACAGTGAATAAAAAAAATCTAAAATCCTTATGAATGGGATAACTGATGCTGAAAGTGCAAGAATTATTCAAATTTCAGGTTTAAATAAGGGCATTTCCCATTCAGATCTTTGGGAGTGCCTATATCTTTTAAAAGACTATCTATATCTAATTGCAACAAGCTCATTAAGAAAATGACTAGTAAGATTCACAGTTGGGGGGCCAGGAAGCTTAGTTATGCAGGGTGATTGGTCTTAGTTAAAGCTAGCCTCACTCAAATCCAGTCATATTGGGCTAGGATCTTTGTTCTACCTGTTTATATTATCAAGAAAATTGAAGCTACCTGTAGAAATTATTTATGGACTGGTGAAGAAGGGTATAAGAAGATGCCCAAAGTGGCATGGGAGTCTTGCTGTAAATCTACTAAGAATGGTGGAATAGGTATTATTAACTGTGGATTATTGAACAAGGCTTTGATTAGCAAGTATATTTGGTGGTTAGCACAGAAAGAGGATAGTTTATGGATTTAATGGGTGGATCATATTTATAAAAAGGAGAAACAGGTGGAATTATCATCCTTCTACTGCATCCAGTTGGTCTTGGATGCAAATTTGTAAGATTAAGGATCTTTTTGCACCAGCTTATAGGCAGAGACAATGGGTTTCTGGGGATTATACCGTCTCTAGTGGCTATTCTTGGTTACAGGGTGATGAACAAAAGGTTTAGTGGTGGCCTGTGATATGGAATAGGCTTAATGTTCCATATCATAGTTTCACTGGATGGTTATATGCAAGGAATAGACTGCCTACAAATGATAGATTGATCACATATGGTATCTCTACCGATACATGATGTTTTTTGTGTGGGGCTGTAATACTTCGTATTTTAGTTGGATTACTCGGTCGAGTACTTGGTTGGTACTTGGTCGAGTGTGTGTTACTCGGCCGAGTGCACTTGACCGAGTAAACTGGTTCAGCAAGGTTGACGATTTATATTATGTTTTGACCAAGGGTTTGTTTATAACACTTATGTCATTTATAATTTCACTATCTCTAAACTCATTTCTAAACCTAGAGAGAGGGAGAGGAAGAAGAGTTTGTCGAGCCTTTCTATTGATTGGAGATTTCTCACCGATTTCAACCTAATTCGATTCCCCTGTTTGTAAGTCGATTTCATTCAATTGTTTATGCTGTTTTAAAGTCTTCACTTGGGTTTTGTGATACTAACGTTCAACAAGTTATCTCAGAAAGTCCTACTAACGTTCAACAAGTTATCTAGGACAATTGTTTATGCTGTTTTAAAGTCTTCATTTGGGCAAAATGTTAAGGAATTCTTCGATTTAAGACAATACACATAGCACTACTAACAAAGATGATAGTCTTATGGAATAATTTAACCAAGTTCTAAACATAAAAAATCAAAATTTTGACATACATGCTATGATTTTCGAAATTTTGACACAAAATTTTAAGGCAAGGTTTCAAGTGTAAGGCAAGACCTAAGTTTACTAACAAAGATTAGAGACTTTTGAACAATTAGATTAATTATTAAAGAGAAAAATCCATTTTTTGTCTCAAGAACCCTAATTTTCGAAATATACCAATTTGGACAAAAGTTCGACATGAGATTATTTCATATGCAATTAAGTGGTCAAATTTGAAGAAACTAGTCTAGATCTAAGAAAATCAAATTGGGGAAAACAAAAGGAAAGAGAAAGTTACTTTAAATAATTAGTAAAGATTAAGAAAAAGAAATGTATTGGAAAGCTTGAATCCAAGTGATAAAAATGCAACAATGGAGTTTTGAAAATGTTTTTACAGAGATTTTGGTGTTGGTGTTATGAAGAATGAAAAATAAAGAAAGAATATACAAGTAGAGAAGAACACGATTTTTGCAAAATTGCTGCCCAGAAAAAAGCACTCGGTCGAGTGTCGTGCACTCGGTCGAGTGCCCATGTCCACTCGGTCGATTGCGCCATTTTTATAAACTTTCCAGGTTTCTGGAAAATGTTCCACTCGGTCTAGTGCCAGGATTCACTCGGTCGAGTGTTTGGTACTCAGCTTAGTACACGCTCGCACTTGGTAGAGTGTCTTCCTATGGCTTGCAATTCCCGACTAGGAAATACTATTCTTATACTAGAAACTACTTTAATAACAACCATTACTAATCACACTCTAACGATAACACTAATAAAATCCAAATACATATGTGGTATTAAAACGCCAAAGGACAAGGCTAATGCCCCTTACACAACAACACTTAATGACCATTCTCAAAACACGTTATATGTATCAATGCTTTCATCCGACTTTCATATGTTGCCTTACACCACATCATAAATGGCTACATCATGCAAGAAGCTTGTCAAATTTCCATAACACACCTGTCATCACATCACATTTCACATAGCGTCCACCCATATTTATAACCAGCCTCGTAGTGACTGACCAAGACAACATGATCTAGATTTGCAATGAGGGCGTCTACTCATCCAAAGCCGACCGCCTATTGTACTTATGTTGGGTTCATTTTATTATACACACCTAAGTTCATTTTGGTTCCTTTGTTTAGGTTCCAAAATCGTTGCTCTGATACCACATTGTAACACCCCCTTCTTACCCGGCCAAGGTAATCGGGAGATGTCACCATCTCGATTTTCCAAGGCAGAGAATCGGAACTACAATTAACTAACACTTTATATAAATAATGAAGAGTTAAGAACAATTAACACCTAAGAGGGGAAGGGGGTGAATTAGGTGTACGGTTAAAAATTATCTGTAATACTACGGATTTTCATAAGCTAGGTACTCGACCGAGTAGTGCTAATTGTGTATTCTGTTTTGGTTCTGCCGAGGAATACTCGGTCGAGTATGATGAATACTCGACCGAGTAGAGGATACTCGGCTAAGTATACTCTTTACTCGACCGAGTATCCGGTCTGGCGAGTAATATTTCAGCGGTTTGATGCGGGAGTGTTTAGGGTTATTTAGTATTAAGAATCAGTTTCTACACGTCATTTCAACCCTAATAATTTTACGATTTCTCTAATCACTCCCTAATCATTCCCTAATCCTCCATTGTGTGTGTGCAATCGTCGTAGTTCTTGCATTCAATCCCTCATTCTATTGTTGGTAAGTCCTTGTTCTCCATGTCATTCATGTTCTTCTAGGGTTTGTCTTTATTCATGAATTGGGGGAAATGGGGTTTTACAGTTAGTGATTAGAATTATATGATTGTTGTTGTAGGTGACGATGTGGTAATTGTTATGCACTTATATGGTTGATTGCAGCGTAAGCGGATTGCGAAAAAGGTAGGGTTTCCCTACTCAGTTACTGTTAATTGATTTAAGACTGTGCTAGTGTTGTAATTGTTGTAATCTGCTAATCATCGGAGTATGGGTGTTGTGATGGCGGTGGTGATATGGTTGTGTTGTGACGGTTGTGGTGTTGTGACAGTTGTGATGCTGTGTGTGTGATTGTGGTGGAGTCACTTGCGGGAGTGGCTTCACACCCTAGTTCGCCCTCCGTGGAACCCGTCACGGGAGAGGATGTGCACATTAAGAGACAGGGATTGTTAGTCGCTCGTTGATGAGCTGGACTAGGTGGGGATAGGCTGCGGTCACCCACTGGCGGCGAGGATTACCTGTTGCGATGGGTAATCTGGCAGGACTACACATTTCGGTATGTAGTCTGTTACTGTATGAGATCGGGAGACCGGGGATGGAGGATGATCAGCCGGTTACATTGTTTGTTTGTCTTATCTTGATTGAACGGTACTGACCCTGTTGTTGTTGTTTTGTAAAACCTGCGGTGATCCATTCGGGGATGGTGAGCAGATTATGACAGGTAATGCAGATGTTTAGCTACGGGACAGTCATGGGGGAGTCATCACTCGAGTTTAGCTTCCGCCATCAAGAGACTTAGCTTGCATTCTTCGTAGCTGTTAGACCTTTCACAGTTATACTTTGGTTTAGTGTTGGAAACATGTAATCACTAACTCTTTATACTTTAATAAAGGTTGTTTGAATTGGTAACATTGATATACTAACCTCGGGAAACCGAGATGGTAACAGCCTTTCATGCTAGGGTAGTCCTTGGTAAGGTACCTTGGTATGAGGGGGCGTTACAAAGTGGTATCAGAGCCGAGGATTCCGGCACCTAAAACAAATGAACTCAATGAACTTAGGGAGTCGAAAGAAAATGAACCCGGGGAGAGTTGTTTGGAGCTACCGTAAAGACTTGGGAGACGTCCCGAAGTTGCATTAAGGCCCTTACGATCTCAAGCCGGTCACATGTGGGGGAAAAGTGTTGTATGTTTGAGTCATGTGAGTTTGATACCTATAGTTTGAATCTTGTGCATCGTTGGATGAAATGGTGAAAGAAGTGGAATGCGATAGTTGTTGAAAGATGCATCGAGGATTGTTGATGTTAAACTTTGAGCATGAATATGATGGCATGTTAAGTGATGGAACATGGTAAAATATGAAAGGTGAATTGTGAATTTGTATCTGATTGATATTGAGCATGAAGAATGTGATCATGTTACCTGTTTAATACAATCTTGAGCATGAAGTATGGTAGTGGTACATGTGCATGTGAACATGATGATGTTAATGCTTGATTGTTGGTAGTAACATATGGTTACGGGCAGGTGTCTATATACATGAACTTCGTGTCTAATTTTCATGTGGGTATGATAAGAGTTCACTTGTGTACTGGTTTCTTGAAGTATTGAGTTGTTGTTGTTGCCTTATGCATGTTCAAATTGTTTTGGTTTAGGAAATTTGATTTGTATGATGATCGATTATGGAAGGGTTGTCTTAAAACTGTCATAAGTCGAGTTCTAGAAATGATATAGTTGTTATTCCAAGTTGAGGTGATATATTGTCGTCTTACGATTCTAACGATAGGTCACACGTCCAAAACGACCAAGTAACGAGTGAGATATGACTGTTTTACGACAACAGGACGATGCTGAGAATTGTGTTGGTACTCGACCGAGTAAGGTAATACTCGACCGAGTAAGGCCTACTCGGCCGAGTATTCCCAATACTCGACCGAGTAATCCTCTTTGATAATTACGTTCGCTTCTGGAGTCGAAAACTCGGCCGAGTAATATAGTTACTCGACCGAGTATCCTGTACTCGACCTAGTATGCTATGTACTCGATCGAGTAATTCAATGGGCGGTCATTTTGAGTCGGTAGTTATGTTCTTACAGTTGTTTTGAGTCGTAGGGTATGTATACATGTATGTTTTGAGTCTTAAAGCGTTCTTTTATAAATGTGACGGTCTGGATACATAAGTTACCAAAGGCTATGACAAGGAGAATTCCGGCTTGTGAAGGACATGTGTTGGGTAAGGAAGACATGTGATAATATGGTTGTGAGGGATAGTGGAAAAAGAAAAGGGAGGAATGATGAGCTAATCAGGGTAAGGAACATGTTGGTGAGATATGGTGAGTGATATAGTCGTGTGTTGAGTAACATAAAAGTCAGTGTTTGTGGGCAAGAGTGATATAAGTGTAAAGAAATGGGAGGATGAAAGATCGAGATGAGGGATGCGAATAGTGATAAATTGGAATGTGTAAGGATTTATGGAGGGAGACGGTTAGGAATGTGTTGCTTAAGGATATATGTAATGAAAGGTTGCTTTAAAGGGATGAAGTAGAGGGGTATATAGTGAACGTAGATGGAGTTATGTAGCGACGTGGATTTTTAGATAGTGACCGAGTTTGGAATTTGGAATATCAAGGGGTGAGTCTGGTGTGTAATTCTCTGGAAATTAACGGTATGAGGTAAATTATTTTTGGTTATCTAGAGATACGAGAGGGAGATACGACTAATTGAAGACTAACTGTTAGTGTGTGGACTTAATGGTGACAAAGGTGAGTGAGAAGCAAGATGAGAGAGGATAAATGATAAGATATTGATATGAATTAATGGAATTAGAGTTGTGGAGCTATGGGAAATAAACAAATGACTAAAGAGTTAGGTAGAAAGGGAAAGGAGATGAATTATTAATTTGTATTATTGAGTAAAAAGGGGGAAAGAGGGATGGAAGTAAGTGGAGAGAACGTTGACCGGAGTTAAGGAGCATGAAGGTAGGAAATTATGGAAATGTACGATAGCCTCACCAGAGGGTGTGAGTTAATGGTTATATAGGAGAGCAGGACGACGTGTTAACCGTGAGTTTCGAGGTATTAATGGAGTATGAAGCTTGTAGAGTGTTTGCACGACCTGAAATTTTGGTAGAAAGTTAGGTGAGGATATGATAAAGGATAGAATTGGGAATAAGGTTGAGGTAGATTTTGTTGATGGATTGAATGTGCGTTATTTGGGATGATAACCAATGGGAGGAAACGAATTGTTATATTAAGAAGTGATAGTAAGAGAGTAATCACATGAAGGATGTTGGCGTCATAGTATTGTCACTAGAGGTTGAGGATGATGTTACTTTAGGGAAGTTAGCTGTCCTAATGAGGTTGATATTGTGGAGGTGATTAGTATGTTTGGTTGTGAGGGAGTATAAGATGTAGATATATGAGGTGCTCGCTGGAAGTTGAGCAATAATGTTATGGCTACATTTGCCGGAGGGGTGATAATTGCGTGTATGAGAGGATATGTTATGAAAGGCACCTGAGTTAAGTCGGGATGAGAGGTATTCATTTTCAAGTGGTAACTTACGTGATCAGGATTGGCTACATAAATTCGCTTATGGGTCCATGAGGTGTGTAAAACTTTGTGTGAGGTCCTGGCCTCACGAGTAATAGTGTGGCGTGATAGTTACGAGTCATTATGTGTGTGTTCCGCGTCATATGTTATACTCATATGTGTATGTATGGTATCTGTAAGTAATGGTGTGAGATTCCGGCCTCAAGAGTCATGTTATGGATAATATTTATAAGGTTGGTATTTGTGATTCCGTCTAATATGCTGCGTCGTGATCTGGTAGTGCAATTTTAAGAAAGTCTTGTGGTCAAGGAAGTGGTGCTCAATCAGTGTTATGAGATTGTAAAAGTTGTGATGGCTATCGATGTGGTTGTTGTGTACTATGCTCGGTAATTCGTGTTGTGATACGAGTATTTTGGTGTTGTCATAGATTGTTGTTTGTTTACTGCTATCTCTGGTCAGTGTCGGTCGGAGCATATAGACCGTTGTGTTGTTTCTCGATGATTCTTTAGTTTTTATAGAGTATGATATGAAAGAGAGTTAGGTATGGTTCTGTTGTTGTCATGGTAAAGTAATATTCTGTTAATGGGGCACAGTTTTGAGAGGTTGTTGGAATACTTTTAATCTTGTGTTAGATGAGGCATTAGTGGACATAGTTGTGGAAGGAAATAATGGAACATGTGTAGTATTGAACTTGAAACTACAGGTGGTTTAGGACTTTTTCTTGGGACAGTGAGTACGGAGTTTTGGGACTTAGTATCATGTCGAGTCAAGGGTGAGTTTTGTGGTAATAAAAGAGATGAACTTGAGAAACTAATATGAGTGTGTAACAATTGTGGATTGTGAGTTAAGATCGTGGAGATGAGTGTATAAGTATATAGAAGTATGTTGTTTTGCGGTAATGTGGAAGAGATGGAGTGGTGGTTATATTGAGGATTTTATGATATATGTTATGTGAGTACAAACAATTGGAGGTACGAGAGCTACTAGAGTAAGAGAACCTTGGATATAGGAATAGATGTAGTAGGTGTCGAGGCAATAGGCGGATATCGTTGACATGCGGTCGTGATGAGGATAATGAGAAGATATATAGTTAGGGTTCTAGTATTAGTGAGTTACGAGGACGTAACATTTATATTAAGAGGAGTAGGATGCGACAAGAGAGTTTGATGGTCATACAGGTTGCAATTGAAAGTTTGAGTGTTGGTATAGAATAAGGATGGATTTGTGTGATGGTCGATTTTATTACAGATTATGGCAGTGCTCGTAGTAGTATGAGGTTAGGAGTGTAAGTAAACTTCGATAGTGTTAACGGATTGTTTGATGATGTTTATGTGTGTGAGTAAACTTTGAGGACGAAGTTTGTTTTAAGGGTGGTAGAATGTAACATTCCGTTTTGATGGTTGATCTTGTTTGGTGGATTGTCTTGGTAATTGAGGATGTTAGTGATCGTTATGAACTAAGATAGAGTTGGCAACATTTAGGTTGTGGGTACCCAATAGTATTAGGGAGTTAGTATTGGGAGGCTATGCTATAGTCGAGACGATATTGTGAGCCATGTTGTGGAAGGAAGAGTGGTTGGTGGAGTTAGTGTTAGGTGTCCATGTTTTATAGGTTGGGTTGGAACTTCGGGGACGAAGTTCTTTTTAAGGGGGGAAGACTGTAATACTACGGATTTTCATAATCTAGGTACTCGACCGAGTAGAGCCTACTCGGCCGAGTAGTGCTAATTGTGTATTCTGTTTTGGTTCTACCGAGGAATACTCGGTCGAGTATGATGAATACTCGACCGAGTAGAGGATACTCGACCGAGTATACTCTTTACTCGACCGAGTATCCGGTCTGGCGAGTAATATTTCAGCGGTTTGATGCGGGAGTGTTTAGGGTTATTTAGTATTAAGAATCAGTTTCTAAACGTCATTTCAACCCTAATCATTTTACGATTTCTCTAATCACTCCCTAATCATTCCCTAATCCTCCATTGTGTGTGTGCAATCGTCGTAGTTCTTGCATTCAATCCCTCATTCTATTGTTGGTAAGTCCTTGTTCTCCATGTCATTCATGTTCTTCTAGGGTTTGTCTTTATTCATGAATTGGGGGAAATGGGGTTTTACAATTAGTGATTAGAATTATATGATTGTTATTATAGGTGACTATGTGGTAATTGTTATGCATTTATATGGTTGATTGCAGCGTAAGCGGATTGCAAAATAGGTAGGGTTTCCCTACTCAGTTACTGTTAATTGATTTAAGACTGTGCTAGTGTTGTAATTGTTGTTATCTGCTGATCATCGGAGTATGGGTGTTGTGATGGCGGTGGTGATGTGGTTGTATTGTGACGGTTGTGACGGTTGTGGTGTTGTGAATGCTGTGATGCTGTGTGTGTGATTGTGGTGGAGTCACTTGCGGGAGTGGCTTCATACCCTAGTTCGCCCTCCGTGGAACCCGTCACGGGAGGGGATGTGCACATGAAGGGACAGGGATTGTTAGTCGCTCGTTGATGAGCTGGACTAGGTGGGCATGGGCTGCGGTCACCCACTGGCGGTGAGGATTACCTGTTGCGATGGGTAATCTGGCAGGGCTACACACTTCGGTGTGTAGTCAGTTACTGTGTGAGATCGGGAGACCGGGGATGGAGGATGATCAGCCGGTTACATTGTTTGTTTGTCTTATCTTGATTGAACGGTACTGACCCCGTTGTTGTTGTTTTGTAAAACCTGCGGTGATCCATTCGGTGATGGTGAGCAGATTATGACAGGTAATGCAGATGTTTAGCTACGGGATAGTCATGGGGAGTCATCACTCGAGTCTAGCTTCCGCCATCAAGACACTTAGCTTGCATACTTTGGTTTAGTGTTGGAAACATGTAATCACTAACTCTTTATACTTTAATAAAGGTTGTTTGGAATTGGTAACTTTGATATACTAACCTCGGGAAACCGAGATGGTAACAGCTTTTCATGCTAGGGTAGTCCTTGGTAAGGTACCTTGGTATGAGGGGGTGTTACATTATCTCCTTAACTTGGTATTTATAAGACAAGTAAGAGCAATGAAGTACACGACTCGAGAAACTCAATTTATTGTGAGTTCACAAGTAGGTACAACACGTCTATGTCACAGTATGAGTGACTGTGACACAGAACTGGCGGCGAGATTAATAAGAAATAAGCAATGGTAAAAGAACGTAAAAGTAAATGAACAAGCAAGACGATGTTTAAAAAATTGGTTTAGCCTCTACTCCGAGGCTTACGTCCAATCGTTATTTTATTGCTTGTTTAGAAATTTACTCAAACAACTAAACCCCTTACAATGAAAATAACTCGCCAACCAGCCCCGATTGCAACTAAAACTTAAAGCTACTTCGCTTCAAGAGTTTATATGTTTTAACTAACAAGTTTACAGAGTCAGAATCTCAGTGGTTCACTTAAAAATACGGAGATTACAATTAAGACTTAAACACGAGAATCATGGAAAAAACTCATTATGTCACAGTGCAGCGAACTGATATATGGAGGCATTTGAGCACTTTTGAAAACAATTGAAGACTTTACGACTTAAAAACGTTTAAGAGGACAGTCAATTATAATAGAGTAAGAAATGAGAAATGAGGTGGCGATTTATAGAGTAATAAATGAGAAATAAATGAGAAATGAGGAGGCTATTTATAGAGTAAGAAGTATGTAAAGGAGGAATCCTAAAGTACTTTTTTACTCTATTGTTAAAAGGTTATAAGATGTGTTTTGACCGATTTTTACGCAGCCTAGAATCCAGCCAGACTATTCCAGGGTTTTCCTGCAAGGATTGCTTATGGTGAGGTTAACTAGTATCATCCTACTATGGTGATGTTGTAATTGTACCTTTGAAGCGTAGATCATAAAGTTAAAAGAGACATATTAAAATTAAAGAATAATAAAAGGAGACAAGACACAATAATTTATACGTGGAAAAATTCTTGCTTGGGAAATAATTACGGGCACCAAGCCAGGAGAGGATTTCACTATGTATTTTGAGTAATATAAGAACAATGATGTAATTGCTAATTAATTATAGTATTAGCTTAAGGTAGAGTAGATGAGAGTGGTCTGAGATGTCCCTCGAATGAGCTCCTTCCCTTCTTATTTATAGTCGTCGTTGGAGAGAAACCACCTCTTCCTTAAGATGTGGTGTTTGTTGCTAGTCTTTAGGTCTTCTCCTAAAATATAGCTAACTACCCCTTACTTCTATCTGTTGCCATCTTTCATTTGTTTGTTAGGGTTTTAAGATGTAGACTTAGTCTTCCACCAAAGTAGGAACAACTTGAAGACTTAGTCTTTTTGACATGTGCTCAATTGTTTAGCATCCAATGCTTGTTAAGTATCTTCTCTATAATGTATGTTGGTCTTCATCTTCATCCCTGCATATCTCTCATGGCCTATACCAATGCCTGTCAGGCTAAACTACTCTGTACGCATGCCAGACGGTGCCTGTTGTACCCTGAAAATGCCTGATGTACTGTTGTACCCTGAAAATGCCTGCTGTACTATTATACTGTGCTAACTTATAATATGGCCTGACCTGAGTTGTACCTGTAAGGTTCATTTACCTATTATGAGACTCCTCTAATAATGAACTAATTAACTTGTTAATTATTTGTTCTTTAGATCTAGTGCATGCATAACAAAATAAAAGATTTATAAGAAAACAATGTCCCTTACATTGTAAATTTCGGATTTATGGGCACAAGTAAGGTCTCCTACCTTCACTTATTCTTGAGCTATGATGAGTATTAGGATGATCCTCCAAAGACTTCAAGTATAGAAGCCACTCCTCTTGATTGCACCCAAGATTATCCCTTATCCTCACTAAATAATATTTGCTAGATATTTGTTTAGTAGTTTACCTTAAAATTGATTATTAATACTCATATATTACACTAATAATATTAGTAATACCTTAGAACAATTTGAATCATCATTTCTCAATTTTTGATGAAAGAGAAATGAATATTTGAGAGAATTTGCATGTAGAATAAATAGAATATGGAGAAGTGTAAGAGTATCAAATGAAAGAGCCAAAACTACTCTTAAAAGAGTAGTATGGCCGGTCCACTTAAGGCCAGGGAAGGCAACTTCCTTTTTCTTTTTGCTCTTATCAACATCTTAGGTGTGTAAGGCTATATCATGTAGGTGTTATTATTTAATCATTATCACATAAAATAATATCACCCACTAACACCTTCCTTCTCCATTATTTCGGTCCATATGAATAAAATGGACTACCATTTTATTTTGTCAATTTGTCATTTGTCACACAATATGTCACATGTAGTATGTTACATGATATTAATTAATTTAATGCATATTTATCACATAAATATCATTTTATAAATTAATTAAATTACATACAACAAATTGACTAGTGATACTTGATTACATAAATAAAATGGGTCATTTAATTATAATCCACAACATCTTGTAATTATAATTAACCATTCATTCATATCTCTATTTTTTCTCAAACAATAATCAATTTTAGTAATAAAGCCTTTTTATTACTAAAATGAATCTTATTTAATCCCATTATAATAAGATATAAATATTCTCTCTCACAAATTGAATTGTTCAATTTTAAGGAATTGATTAACTTGTATCATCATACAATTAATCAACTTAACAGATAAGGGCATCATCCTTTAGGTGTGACCTTAAGGGATAAACTGACCACCACCGTCTCACGACAGTAACGTCAAACTCTAGCAAGCCAATCGTTACCGATTAATGTTGATCAGTTGACTATATAATTGAATCATCCCTTACGTATTCTTTATATGAGATTTAATTATGATATTAAATCATGTGATCGCACTATTGTCGAGGACACATTTCCTTACAATCTCCCACTTGTCCGAGACAAGTGTGCGTCACCAATTCTCTTGTCCTATTACAATCTCCCACTCAATGCAAGGTGTCTTGCAGGTCGTACTTACATTTGATCATATCTTTAGTGGTTTTCTCGATCTGGAGATTAACTGTTTGACTGGAATTATCTATCATAGATACCTTTCGAGCGTGGCCACGCATTTCCAGTTAACTACTCCTCGAGTGGCCTTGATATTTCAAACAACCCTGACAAGGGGTGGACAATTCCTATCGCCCTATTCCCTTTGTTCAGCCACAATCCATCATAACCCAAAATATACCCAGTTTGACCTCATTTACGAAACCCTAGAGTATAAATCAAAGCTAATCAGAAGTTGTGCCAACTTAGGAGAACAATATCTAGTCAAAAGAATTATCTTAATACATGCACATGTTATATTTGATGAAATGCTAAGCCTATGAATCCTTGCATTTATTATCATCTTCTATCTTTTCAATGAGACTTGTAAGACATAACCCAACTCGATTCTTGTTAGACCATGCATGTGTTAAGTAGGGAAGATTAAGTGAAGACTTGTAGGTGTTGTACAATCCAATGCGATTGACTCAAGGGACCCAAACTTTCCTAGGATTAAAGATATAACTGACTCAATCCATCACAACAATAATTGCTTGCTTATAATTTGAGAACATGTTTGTATGATCATATCCCATGATTCCCCTATGAACCCATGACAACCTAGTGCTTTTAATCAATTGTTTACACCCTTATTTCATTTACCTTGTTAGTTTATTTTCATTGCTATTTTAGTTTAGTGACCTTCTACATCAACCCAATTTGTGACACCCCCCTTGACACCACTAGTTCTGATAGAATCTTCATTTCAATACCCGTCCACTGATCCGACCTTTGCCTCTTTACTAATTGTAGAGTTGTTTGTGAAGTATAAATTGTGTTTTGTATCGACCATTGACCAACGACCACATATGTTTAATTGAACACGAAATGGCTCCGATCAAAAATGGCGCCGTTCTTAGGGGCGGTGTTTAATTGATTTAAGATTTCTTTTATTGTTTTTAATTGTGTCTTTTTTTCCTTGGGAAGTAAACTCCTCAGGTTTGTTCTATTTTTTGAGTTATTTGATATTTTGCATGTCTAGAAGGTTACAAAGAATTTTGTTTGCAATTTTGGTGAAATCGAAAGAACCTTGTCGAATAATAGGAGACTTGTTAGGAGGAATTTGGGAGGAGTGTTGGTGAAGTTGTTGCAACCACTAGTGAGTTTGTCAATCCTTTCGCAATAGAAGGAGAGGAAAACCCATTAAACAATACCACACAAAATCCACCTACAATGCCCTAAATTCTCGTCACACTCTATACCCAGGAGGATCTGCCAAATGGTACTCCTACCCCACATCTTGCAGGAAACTTTGTTGCCAAGTCCGCCTTCATCCAACTAGTTGAAGGCCAATTAGGGGAATGCCTGGTGAGACCCTCATTCTCATATGGAAACATTTTGTGATTATTGTGAAGCTATCTCTCAAGCGGGCGTGACTCGGGGACCAAATAAGATGGGTCTTATTTCCTTTTTAGTGTCCCAGCTTAAAACAATAGTTGAAGGGCAGCGATAAAAGGCCTTGGAATGATTCTTGGAAGAAGCTAGCTCTCGCTTTCTAAAAATTCTACCAGGAAAGACTAATATGCTAAGAGCTCAAGTTACGGGTTTTAAGCAAAGGGATGAAGAATCTTTGTATGAAGCTTGGGAGGCGGTTCAAAGGTATTTATCGCTCATGCTCCTCACCATGGACTTAGCGAATGGTTTTAGTGCAACAATTTTTGGAATGGTTTATATGAAGATTCAAGGAACATTCTCGATATGGGATCAAATGGAATGTTCTGAAGTTGATGACAATCAGAAGCATGGAACAAGATTGAGGGAAATGGCGGTCCATAATTCAAAATATAAGTAGGCCCTCGCATAAAGCTACTAGGGGAAGAAAGTGAAGTGGAAACCGTTACTCAATGGGTGCTCAACTTAGTGCTCACATTGAGCTATCAACTTGAAGTTTGAAAAAGCTATAAACTAGACTTGAAGAAGCTCAAAATCATCAAGCATCATGTCGATGCCATGTGGCATCCTCATCAATCCCAAGCGGGATATGTAGATGTGGAACCTTGGGTCATGACTCAGGAAATGTGAGGGAACAACCAGGAACAAGTGAATGCTCGAAAACATACAAAGTGGTACCTTATTCCCAGTGCACTGATAGAAAACCAAGTTCCATCAAATCTCTCCACAAAAACCAAAATGTTCAAAACCACTCAAACAACATACCTCCACCATGAAATCAAATCAAAGACCCTTTTCAAATCAAAACCAAGGTTGCAAAATCAAAATCCATACAATCACCCAAATGACCAAGGTTTTGATGTCAAAAGCAGTCCTCAAATACAAAAGAATCAACAAAAATTTTTCACTCAAATGCAAAAGATAGCGAAACAAAAGAAACCACCATCAACAACATTCTAGCTCACACAGATGTTGGAAACACTGATTAAACTCAACTAGCATCTTCAAACTCACAAAGACAAAGGGCAATTACCACCTCAAGTAATCCCCCAGACATGAAGCAGTTAGTGCCATTCATGAGAAGTGGTCAAGGGTATGAAGCACCAAAGGAAGCAAGTTGAGGATGAAGTTGTGAAGCTAGTGAGAAGGAAGTTGTGTGCAAAGTCCCAAAGAAGAATCATCAAAGAAGAGTTCAAAGAAAAATGAAGACAAAGCCAAAGAAAGGAGCCCATTGTGATTAGACTTCCCCTTTTCAAGTCGAAATCAAGCCAAGCCTAAATTTGATGATCAACTTGGAAAGTTCATGGAAATTGTGAAGAACTTAGAAGTCTCAATTCCTTTCACGGGGATTAATCAATCACGTTCGGCCTATACCAAAGTACATGAAGATATCCTCTGCAAAGAAAGTCGATCAAAGGAAACTTGGGACTATCGCCTTCACTAAGGTGAGTAGTGCCATACTTCAAGGAGTTCACCTCAAAGTTAAAGGATCCGGGAAGCTTCTCAATACCGTGTACCATTGGCGACATGACGATCAACAAAGCCTTATGTGATCTAGGGGCTAGTGTGAGTGTCATGCCGTACTCGGTGAAGTAAAGGTTAAGAATGGGAGAGCTTAAATGCCAATATCACTCTTCAAATGGCGATGTCGTCAGCGAGACACCATTAGGGATATGGGAAGATGTCCCCCGTGCGGGTGGAAGTTTTTCCATCCGTGGACTTTGTCATTGTTGATATGGAGGAAGATTCCAACATTCGATCATCTTAGGAAGACCTTTCCTACTCGCGGTCGGTGATTGATGTGAAACATGGAGAGCTCACTCAAGAAGTGGGAGATGAAAGCATAACTTTTAATCTTGGAGACCATGAAAGCTCCTCGTTTGCGAGCCATGTTCATGATTGATCATTATGGCCAGAAAGATGAAGGAAGAAATCGAACTCAATGGAAGGAAAAGTTGAAGATGCTCCATTCAAAAACAAGTGATGGTGTGACAAGGAGAGCTTGCAAAGCTCATCAAAATCAACCAAGAAGAAGATGATGGCCTCATTGGCCAAGAAAGAAATTAGGAGAGTTGTCTCCATCAAGCAAAGAGATTTTCAATGATCCAACTCAATAAGTTTGTGGTCTTTGGACTGACTAATTTGAAAGGGATCTTTAATCCCTACATTGGGCATGTCATCGATCATGATCAACAACAGAACCCGCCACGTCAATGAGGACCTACCATACAATGAACAAGCTTTTGATTACTTCTTCAAGGTGTTGGGCAACATCAACACACCTTGAACATGCCTCCTTGACATCTAAAAGAATGAGGATTTGGTGGAGTCCTCCCTAAACCACCACTTGTAAATATTTCTAACTCCTAACACATTAATTTTTGCATTGCATTTTTGTCATTTTGGATTTATTTTTCTTTGATCAAAATAATTGTCATGAAAGAAGAAGTGAGGAGGGACTAATGATTTCAATTGATGTATGATGTGCTTTACCTTAGTGTAGGGATGGCAATTTCTGGAAGCTATTCATGCCTTAGTAATTGCCCCATGACAATGAAACCTAAGATTTGAAAGAAAGAAGAAAAAGAATGATAAGGAATCGTTGTGCCAGCGGATGGAGCCGAATCAGGTGTACCACGAGGACCAATCGGCCAGTTCACGAGAATCCAGATCTTTCCGTCTGAGAGGATCAGGCGTCCCTCGCGAGAAGGCGCCCGAAGTCTTGGGGTATCTTGAAAGCGCAAAATTCTTGGCATTGAAAAGAATCCGGCCCAGTTCAAAGAAGCCCGTCTCATAAATCCGTCCGTCTTTGGACAATCCATGAAAATCTTCGTCGAAAGGAAAACAAAGAAAATCTACTGGACTGAAATCGAATCCGTCTCAGCGAAATCACCCGTCCCATCTCGGAAGAATCGGCGGATTCCCAGTCGCCCCGTCTCTGGCCAGGATTTTTGAAATTTTAGGCTGAAGAATCCGGGGCGGATTGCGCCAATCCGCACGGATTGTCCCACTGCGTTTTAAGTGAGGTTCTTTAAATACCCACTCCACCTTCATTCATTCATTCATTCATTCATAAACACTACCATAACATCAGGCCCTCATCCTCTCCATCTCAAAAAAAAAAACCCATCAACAAAACTCACCAAAATCAAATCAAAACCATCCTTGAAACAACAAATCAATCACTCCATCTTCATTAATAATCAAAACCGAAACAAAATCTTCAACCTTTGAATTGATTTTGTTTCATAAAAACAAAAACCTTTCTGTAAAATCATTTGGGCATTCTACAAAATGAAGATTTTTGATCTTTTTCTTGGTTAGCTCATCAAATAAGCGAAGAACAAAGGAAGAGCAACAAGGCAACAAAGGCACAAAGAAGACAACTCTCTCAAGGCAAAAAGCTCTACAAATGAAAAGCTTTTGTGATAGTGGTAGCAACACCAAATTTGGAAGTACAACCACCTCAACAAATTTCTATGGAAAGCATCACCTCTACTCCAATCAACTCTTGCATTATCAAGGTACTTTCATTTAGGCTCCATAGAAATCGTTTGTCAAGTTTGCTATGGAAACAATTCAATCCACGAAATTCATATGTCGAATGCCTTAGAAGTTGGTGTTCTTGAACAAACAAGAATCTTTTTCAATGCCATGGTTTAAAGAAATTGTTTGAAATGGAAGGAAATGTAATCTACATCCCTTGTCTTGGAATTCTTAAGTTCTTTAAAAATGACAAAAGTTGAATAGGGGAAAATATTGAGTTTAAAATCAGCTAACACTAGTAGACGCATTCCTTTCCAGGTGGGTGCAATTTTTGAGTCTGCTTGATGAACATAAATTCTATAAGCAATATAGAGGAAGTATGATCAGGAGGCACTCTTTGGGAGCGATCTAGGAAAATTTGAAGATTTTAAAAGCATGGGTGCTCTTTTAGTTATCTGTCACAGGAGCACTTAAGAATGTGGCACAAAGTTGTGGAAATACCATAATTACGAGGAAAGACACAATCATTTCCAAGGACTCGATTATATTCTCCATGAATCAACTTTGAATATTGGAAAAATTCACCTGACCTTACAATTCTTTATGAGGCTATTGGTTGATAGATGGCTCCATATAGATAGTAGGAAAAGAAGGTCAAACCGTAATTATTAATAGGCGGCCTTGTCACAGTCTGGCAAGCACTTTAGTCCTAATTTCAATAAGGATAGAAAGTATCAAGGCTAAGGATAGTGGCCATCTCATTGATATGTCACCTTGATTATGATTTAGATGGGTTATTCCTAATTCCTTGATACCAAGTATGGGTGGCTTACAAGTGAGGCTCGATCATTCACTTTACCCGCAAAGATTTGCCGTCTTAGTGTCCACCGGACCAACTATTTACTTCTATCAGTGGCCAGAGTACATCATTCAACAACAAAGGAGTGATCATGAAACCCCCTCCTCTTACACATTATTATATATGTACCCCACCCAGCAATTATGAAAGGATTCAAACCACAATTGAAGTGGGAAAAAGATTATATCACTCTTCTAATGCAAACCATGCACAAGCAAGCTTATGAAGATCGGAAGAATGCTTATTTGGCTCAATATCCTCCTCCTACACATCTAAGCTAGGCAAGGACTCCTTGAAGTCCATCTTGTCCTTTGCTGGTTGAAGATAATAAGCCTTGTTTTTAGGTGCATCTAGGGAAGTGGTGGAAGACAATGAGGTTGTTGGAAATGATGAGGAAGATTGATGATAATGTTAGAGGAAGAAGCAAGTGGAGATGAAGAAGAGATGGTGAAGATGGTAATGATGAGGAAGATGATGAAGAAAGCAAAGAAAAAAGTGCGGAAAGTGGCAAATGACCACTTCTCATGAAGTGAAGATGATAATAGCATGATGAAACTAGCGGAGACTCCTCTCCCGGTTTGTCTATATCTCTTTGTATTTTATTTCATTTTGATCATTGTTGGTTTAGTCTAGCAACATCAAAGAGACTCACACCTAGGTTCTTTGAGGTGTTCTTTGTGTTCCCATTTTGTAAAAATCCAAAATGAAAGATCTAGTCTGCATTACGCCAGCATAGCATGTGCATGAACTCCCAATCGACATTAGCAATAGTGTCTTATTTGGTTTAGGGAGTTAATGCATACATAGGAGGTAATTTAAATTATCCTCTCCGTCTGTAAAAAACCATGCATCATGTGAAACCTTAACCCAGTGTAGAATTGCATTTAGTATAGAAATCATGCATCATTCTTTGCATAATTTCCATCATTTTGGCCATTAGAACAATGCCACTATTAGTCATAGGATGGAATTCTAACATAACTTTTATTCAAAAACCATAAAAATTGAAAAATTTCAAAAAATCAAAAAAATTGAAAAATTGAAAAAAACCAAAAACAAGTTCATTTCTTTTGTATATATTGTCTTGTATATATTGTGTTTGTTTCACCTTGTTCACTTTGATTGACTCACATGCACATCAGAGACATGAGGATATTGAAGACATGGTATGATCTTTTTCCAATCTCCTTTTTCCTCTTTATGTTAATGACTATGTTCATTTTTGATTGATCACGGTAAAAACGATGTGAACAGGACTTGCATTTAGTTTGTGTGGCATGTTAGTTGGTAGAATCATTTTGCAGTATATTATATTTAGTTGCATCATGGCATGTAGTTGCATGTTAGAAAAATTTTGCGAAACCGTCTATTTGGGAAGCTTGACAAGTGTATATAGGCCTAATAGATGCTTTTTTATTCTCTAAGACTTTGCTTGTTAGAATGCTTGTTAAACACCCTAGGATGTGTCATGCTAGTATCCTTTGACCCATGGTTTAAGGCCGAGTCAAGAGTACCTTGTGGTGTGATAACTCATTGGCTACCGTTTATTCCAAGGTGACCCTTGAAACCATGCATTCAACCATCATTCATCATGTTCTACCATACATTTTTGTCATCAAAGGAATGGGCACAAAAAGAAATCAATTTGAGTTCAATGAAATGAAAAGTGAAAGAAAGTTTGCAAAAATGCATCAAATGAAAAGAGGAGCAAAAATAGAACTCCTAAAAACTTCAAATACAAGGCACCCTCGTTACTAATTGGGGTGACTTTGAAAATGTTCAAAAAAAAAAAGTTGTCAAGTATTGAAATGCCAAAAATCAAAAAAATGGCAAAAGAAAGTGTTCTCAAATGTCAAATGCCAAAGGGTGGGAAAAACAAAAAAACAAAAGCAAACTCCCAAAGTGAAACTCAAATATCTATCGATCCTTTATCCATCATATCCATTTTTGTGCATGGTAGAGAGGGGACGACCCTTCTTCTTGTCTAGGCAAGATGGGGAATTCCGCGATCCTCCGGTGTTTCTAACACCATAGGGAGTCTACTCTTGACAAAAGCATTTAACGATTGAGGACAAAGGTACCTAGCTTGACACCTTTTGGGTGATTTATTGGTATCCTTCTAGGCTTAGTAGTTTGAACAAATTGCATCTATGAAGGATTGTGTACCCTTGAATTACTTCCCTTGTAGATAATTTCCGCCACTTAGATGAGGAAAGTGGCTATTCTTTTTGTAGATGCATCCATTATGTGATTTTGTGTGCTTAATGTTTGGATGTGTCGCCATTTGGCAAGACCCACCTTGCCTTGCAAGAAAGGCATCCTACCTCATGGTTGTCTTGTTGTGAGTTGAAGGGGGCGGAGTGAGACCCGCTAATTGTCTCATATCGGCTATTATTAGGTTAGTTAAATATTGGTCTAGTCTTTGTCACCTCTTTACTGGAATGAGCAAAGGTTGATTTTAGGGATATTTGATGTGACCATAATTGGCGCATATTTAGCCCCCGAATTACCATTGTTTCATGCTTTTTAGTGCCTATTTGGGTCATTTCTTATCTTTAGTTCTTTGTTTTGCATATTCTTTGAGATTTTGATCCCTTGGTAGGAAAGGAGTAAGAATCTTGCATTTTCATGGCAAAACAAGGCTAAATTGATCATATTCAATGACCAAGCATCAAGGAGAGACAAGACTAGAAGGCCTTTGTACATATCATAGTAGAAGAACAATGTTGAGAAAGGATCCTTGAGTCCCCGAGAAATCCCCAGGAATTTATGAAGAAAAGGAAGAAAAAGAAGAAGAAAGAGATCTGAACTACAATCGAGCGGTTGTCAAATCGTCCGTCCGTCCCGGTCAATCCAGCGTCCACCTTGGAATCGCTCGGATTCCCCTCCATCAATCTTGCCCGGATTTCGCTCAGTTCTCATCCCCAGTCCGGCCGTCCGTGAGGCTCTAACTCCATTCGCAGTTTTGGTCATGCAGCACGTTTTTCATTCTTCAAGCTACGATAAGAAGCCCTTCTCTCTCAGAAAATACCGGATTCTCCTTGCTCAACTTAAAAAAGTGTAATTACTAGTTTAGCCCTTAGTTAACCTAATGCATCCTCCTAATTTTCACTATAAATACCCGTTAGTCTAATTAGGGGAGCATGTTCTTCTTATCAATAATTAGTGTAGTTAATATCAATCAAATCTCTCTTCAATATTGTAATCAAATATTAATCAAGTTTTAATTCAAGTTTTAGTTCTTTAATCTCTCTCTTGTTCTTACTTTATTTTGGGTAATTGAAGATTATTTGGGTTTATTGGGAGATTGACAACCTCTCCATCAATTCAAGTTCTTCTATTATTCTTGCTTTATTATTGGAATCATTAGTAGGTATAATCTCTTAATCCCTTTTTAATTATTGCTAATTACTTTCATTTATTCATCATGTTTCATTATGTTAGTATGATTGACAACCTTTCTAGCATGATCAATATGATAATGAGTGAGTAGTCTCTTAGCTAGGGGTTAATGGGTGATTAAAGGAAACCAACATGGAGAATGATTCATGCTTAAATTAATATGCTTTCATATCTTATTTGCTTGCTTGTTTTGATCTTAATACATGCACATGTTATATTTGATGAAATCTAAACTGTAAAATCCTTGCATTTACTATCGTCACTATCTTTTCAACTTGA